>NC_080715.1:3354572-3522072 GCF_019097595.1 Hemibagrus wyckioides | reverse complement strand
ATAATAATAATAATAATAATAATTATTATTATTATTATTATTATTATTATTAATTTCCCCCATGTTACTGCTTCTGTGTTTGATCTGCTTCTTCCTTTTTTAATTTTTTAAATTTCTGGCAAATTTCTATTACATTTTTCTTCTTACTGATTTTTATTCTGTTTTTTTTTTTGTCTTTTCCTTTTTAAAGAACTTTGCATAGCTGCGTTATAGAGTATCAAATGTAGAGGAGTTGAGTTTTCCTAATGTGAACTAATACTAGTTATATCATTCTATCAGAGATGGCAGGAGAACATAAAGACATTTCTGATATTTAAAATGTTATTTTGATTAAAGTTAAGTTTGGAGACATTCCTGGGACATTTTGTCTAAGTCTTAGCCAAGATTTATTATTCTGTTTTCCTTATTAAGCTTATTATTATTATTATTATTATTATTATTATTCCACTGTACCAATCAGGACCAATCAAGAATCAGCTTCACTTCCTGCCTCTGTTCCAAACCCAGTACACGGAAGCTGATAATCTCCATCAGATTCCGCCGTACATTGGTAATGAGTCACGTACCGAACACAGTGAGGCAGGAGGTGGCGCTCTTGGTGCCCTCTGGATAGGTGTGGAACTGGCAGGTGTAACAGCCCTCATCCTCCATCTTCACAGGATTAAAAGTGAGTTGGGAGTCTGATAGAGAGCGAGTGAGACTTGTCCGGTCTGTGTATTTCTCCTCTATTACAGGGTCACTGCGTTTGGCGAAAGATGCCACTTCCTGAAACACACCACGTTCTGCCACTTTCTTCCACAGAATCTGCTGCACCTTCTCAGGCAGGCCGTAGAGACAGGACAGAGATGCCCACTTACCTCTTACCACCGTTTTATTCCCACCATGGATCACTGAGGCTAGAGACAGACAGACAGACAGACAGACAGACAGACACTGTAAGACTCTGATACCAACCAAACATGGCCCCAATTTACATAGAAATCTAATTTACATTCACACACACACCATTTTGCCCTCATATGAATCTAATTTACAAACAGGTAACAATCAGCAATTTACTCCTTAGATCTAATTTACACAAATATGCCACATAATAATGTACATCTCATTTACATAAAACACACCCCAATTTTACACCTCTAATTTACATACCACAAAATTATTATAATATAACCTAATTTACATAAACCATACCCCAACATACTTTCACATATAAAAGTGTATATAACATTCCACTTTATAATCAAATATGTCTCATTTAAATAAACAAAAAAAACCCCTCTGTGATTAAAATCTCTGAGCAGGCTTCAGTCACCCAAGATCTTAGGGAGGAAGTTCTTTATCTTTATAAAATGCAGTTTAAAGCCAAATTATCCAGACAGGTCAAGCTGGTTGCTAGCTTCAGCTAGAGTAAGCTGTGCAAACTCTATTTATAACTAGTTTTTTTGCTTGTTTTATAACTGAAAATATGTCAGATTTAACTGAAGTCTGATTAAGAATTGAAAATGATTAGTTAGAAAATGAGTTTGTGTAAACCTAATGAGTGCTGTTGTGACAAGTTTCTACAGAGATATCCTCCTGACATGCTCAGATCCGTGCAGATCTGTAGGAGGAAAGGAGAGGATGAGTTGAGAGTCATCTTCATCATCATCATCATTATCATCATCATCATAGCCGGATGTGATGGTTGTATACCTCACTGAGAGAGCAGGTACAGAGGGAGAACAGAAGAGGAATGAGCACTGAGCCTTGTGGGACAGCAGTGGAAAGACTACAAGGAGCAGTTATGGATCTCCTTCATGTGACCTGACACGTCCAGGTAAGAAGCAAACTGCTGCCATGTTGTGGCGCTGACTCTAAGGCTTGTGAGTCCTTTGACTGACCTTGTCTATTACTGGACTGAGGAATGATGACAGTTTGGCTGATCTAATCATTTTTCAGATGAAATCTCTTGGATAGACTCTATAGTTTGCTCAGTTAGATGTTACAGATTCAGACATCTGAGTTGAATCCATGTTGATTAGGAAATTCTGTGATTATTCTGTAACACCTGACACAAAAAACTCCAACAACCCCAGTGACCTTTAAAAGAGAAGTCAGAAAATATCCAAAACATCAATTCGAACCATATGTCCAGAGAAAATAAAGCCTCTCACACACACATCTACCTTCAACATCAAACATCTGGACTGAACAGAGACAGATTTCATTACTGGGGAGAAAAATGCTCTCAGGTTTTCTTCGTATAATTTACATCTCGTAGTAAGTATGGCCAACATTCCACATCCTCAGAAAATCTGAAACCTATTACCACAAAAATATTTATTCGGATTTATTTATTGTATTATAAGATACAAGTCCAGGTTTTGTTTAAAACACAAAAATTTATCAGTTTCCATAGAACAAAATCTCATGTCTGGACCAGTGCAGGAGCCTGGAATAATTATGGGAATAATCTGGAAGAGTGGAGATTCTCTCATTTATGCAGGAAAATAATCAACAATAATTTGGTTAAATGAAGTGGAATTCATAACCATCCTGAAGTAGTTTTTTCTTTAAAATGCACATCCTCTTTTCTTATAGCAATCTGCTAATGACTTAAAGTTAGATTTTATTTTGTGGAACAACCAGGAAAGAAGTTAGTTCCTGTTCTCACTTATCTTATAGCAGCTATAAACAGTCTTTCCCTCACCAGCCTCTCTTTATTTGCTGTTTTGAAGTTAATTAGACAAAAAGAAAAGTGACACTGGTGACTCCTTCCATAAATCTTAAATAAATGTTCCTTTGGTCTTGTTTTTGTGCTGTACAATGGAAATCTTTGTGAATGAGCTGTTACTATAGAAACGATAAAATAACACAAGAGCAAGACTGGAACAATTTCTGGTACTCAGGACTCACCGGTGACCGTGAGACACGTCTGTCCTTCCTTGGACCCAGAGGGATAAACGTCGAAGATGCAGGCGTAGCAGCCCTCGTCTCGGTAGCTGACACGTTTAATGAGCACTTTGCTGGAGTCCTTTGAGCCTTCACCCAGCTCCACATGGTGCTGCCCGCTCACACTGTCAGGCTGTCCTGGAATGTACGAGATGAGCGTTTGGTTCTTCATGTCCAGCCAGCGTACCTGTTTCACCTGCTCCACTTTGGACTTGGTTAGCATGCAGCTCAGGGTGAAGGGTTTTTCCACTTCTGCCTCGACCCGTGGAGGAGTCACCACCCTGCCTAAGAGACACAGAGGTAATCATACGCATGCACAATGATCCATGAAATGTCAAATACACATTTCTTTTCTCCATCACGTACCATTAATTCTGGACACGATGGCCAGGGAGACGCAGAGCTGCAAGCATCTTGGCAGCGTTGCCTTAAACATCTTAACCTGAGATGATCATGTAGGGACAAAAAGTTATTTCCTGATATATCTTTACATCTATTTTAGTCTATTTTATAATACAACTTATTCTCCTAAAACACATTTTTAAATGTAGATTCTGCAATTTTTGCTAAAATCTTTGCACAAAGGTGTTTTCTTAGCTACTCTTAATAAATCACTTAGAAATAGATTATTTCTAAATCAGGATAATCCTAATTCTTATCCCTAACATCGTCATCATCATCATCATCATCATCCCAAACCCAATCTCAAAACCAATTCCAAACACAATCATAAGGATTAGGATTAGGATTAAGGATTAGAGTTAGGATTAGTAACTCTAATCCTTAATCCTTATCCCTATCCTCAGCCTCATCCTAATCCCAAACACAATCCTAATCTTAACACCAACCTTAACCATTATCCCTATCCCAAGCCCAATAATAACCTTCCTATTTATAATAACAACACTAATAATGCTAATAATATACAGTATTGATCTTAACTCTGTAAATACTGCTTTTGACAAATTTAGTGTCTCAGAATAGAAAAAAACAATAAAATACTTGAACATTGAACTTTCACCAAATATATATAAAAAATGTTTGATTATGTCCTATTCTATGTATTTTAGGAGCATGTCCATTTTACAGATAATATTCAGAAACTGAGCAAAATAGATGAGGCACACACTCACATTCCAGCCTGAGGTCCTGAAATCAGTTGGGCTTCATTTTAAGAGATCCTCATCACTGCAGAACCTGTAAGGAACCTGTAAGGAACCTGTAAGGAGCAGAATGATTCTGATTGAGTTTTGCTCTCAAAAAATGATGAAAATGAATAAGCAGTGTGTTTCAGAATTACTGAAGGAAACACCTTACAGTTGTAAGTATATATATATATATATATGTATATATATATATGTATATATATATGAATCAATGAATTAAAAAATGTATGTATATGTATATATGTGAATATAACATGAACAGATGTTCTTACAAACAAACAAAAAAACAAAGAAATAGACAGGAATAATTTACTTAAAAAAATCAGTACTGTATTTACTTTAATTTATTGTTTTCTTTTATAAACAAACAAATAAATAACACTTTGAAATAAATGATAAAGCATGTATTATTATTATTATTATTATTATTATTATTATTATTATTATTACATTTACACTAATGTTACACCTTTGGGAAACAAAAGTCTGAAGAAGCCCCTAAAGGTTCTACATGGAACAGTACAACAGAATATTTCCATTTAAAAGATGACATAAAGAATTAATTAAAAAATTAAAATGAAAGTGTTAACAGTTTCTAACACTACATATGAGCAGAGTGTTTAGAAGATGTAGAGACATTTATTTAATTTTAATTATAACATATATTTTAAATATATGTTATAATTAAAATTAAATAAATGTCTCTACATTTGCTCATACATTGCTCATTAGACATTAGGGATTAATACTAATAAATTTAAATACAAGTCTAATATTAATCTTAAACATTTTGTACTATATTTCTTATGTTCTTTAAAGCTGCTTTGAGACAATGTCCATTGTTAAAAGCGCTATACAAATAAAACTGAACTCAATTCAACTGAATATTGTGTGGATTAATGACAGGATATTTTGTTCATCTAAGAGAAACAACTCAAAGGAACATTCCAATAGAATTGATTAGTAAATAAAAACGTACATGACTGATGAACACTCAGAATGTTAAACTCTTGTGGTGTTTACTCTAAATCACTGAGATTTCACAGGAGTGACTGAACTCATCACTGGATTTATGTAAATACCACACACTTTAAGTAGATATATAACATACAATGTCCTGAATCTGCTAAAGCTCTGAATCTAAAGAGATAAACATTAACATAACTTCGAAGATCATATAAGTTAAATACCAGAAATTCTTTACCTTGAGGCTGAAAATCTGCTCAGTGTGACACGCTCCAGAGGAAGTTCTGCTCTGTCCCAAATCACACTCAGAGATCAGACAGAGAAATCACTCCAATTCAGCTTGTTTAGCTGTATTTTCCGGTTAGGAACGCAGCCTTTTCTTGTCCTCCACCCAGAACAAGGCTTTATTGATTCATGGACTGGAGGGAAACAAACTGGGACAGAAATATTTATCAGAATGTATATAGGTTCCCAGACAAGCTTGTAACAGGATAAAGTGAGGGTGGGGGTGGGGGGTATGTGGAGGGGAGTGGGTGTATGGAACAGTGGGTGGGGTTAGGGACAGTGGTGGAGTGATCATATAATATAAGGAGGGATTAGATATATTCTTTGAAATTACATGGAATTGTAACGAACAAACTGGAGATAAAATAAATTGTGTGTCCCAGGCAGATACTACTACTACCACTAACAACAACAACAACATAATAATAATAATAATAATAATAATAATAATAATAATAATAATAATAATAATAATAATGTTTTATGTTATCTTGGCAGAATGGAAAAAAAATAATTAAGAAATTAAATGGAAATGTTAAACTCATCAACCACCTCACCTAGGCTAGTAATTATTCTAATATTTTGTTATAAAAATAACAAGATAAAATAGCTATAAATTGATGTTTGTGCGCTGAAAAATAATTAATACACAAATACTGATTACTATTGCATCACAGTGCCCTCTGGTGTTGCCTACAAGTTTGAGGACTATTTCCTTAAAACCTACCTTTTTTATTTTAATAATAATTATTATTTCACAAAATAGAAAAAAAAGTGAAGAGAATTGCTAATGAATGATGCGTTTTGCTCAGAAATTATTACACTGCTAAACGAATAGCATTAAATGTGAAAATATCTTTACAGAAAAAAATTTATTTGTTATTTATAGAAAAAGGGGTCTGTATTCCAACATAATTTGATACATTATTTAATTATGCAGCTTAGATCCTTAGATAAACAAGCTAATTAAAGCTAATTTAAAATGGCAGGAAGATGTTGGTAATTAGCATATATTCACGATTCATATGGCCTGAGTAACGGTTTAGAAATGCTTGTATGACTATGAATTTTAGGATTTATAGACTCAATTTGTGTATTAATTCATATTTAAAAAACTTGAACTGAATGGATTAAAATGAGGTTTGTGTCTTTTTAATGCCTTAACGGAATGTTAGCTCATGTAAATATGTGTAAACAATAACTTTAAACATTTTGTTACATAATTTTATATATTTTATGTAAATATAAATAGCCTCAGTGGTTCTTTGTTCGAACCTCAGGGAATACTAAAATCTTCTATGTGGATCGTTATACCAGTATTTTTCTGTAATAATTATAACATTTTCTGATAGGGGATAACTGTTAAATTCTAAAAAGAACATTTTAAGGATTACTCCATTAGGACAGCTGATGAACTATCTATCTATCTATCTATCTATCTATCTATCTATCTATCTATCTATCTATCTATCTATCTATCTATCTATCTATCTATCATGTTCATCACAGTTAATTCTGCATGACTAGCTGGTTTGCTAAGGAGCACAGTCCTTAGGAAAATATTCTGTTAATTTTGACATATTTGTCTTTCTCATTAACTCATTTTCAATTTTGGAAATTATAAGATATGCTAGATAAAACACTATCTAACTAATTTAAATGCTCTGCATTGCAAAACACAACTAGCTAGCTAATTTAACTAAGTAATTTACAAAACTTAAATAACAAAGTTATTTATAAATCGTATATATATATATATATATATATATATAGCTAGGTGCTTGGGTTGATTTACAAAATGAAGCTAGCTAGGTAAATTTAACAAGCTAAATTACAAAGCATAACTAGATAGCTAATTTAAATAGTTCGTTTATAGACATATAAATTACGTCTGCAAACACACATACTTTTCACGTTATCAATTAACATAATTTCATTCACCTTTAGCTTCAGTGGCAAAATTGAAAAACTGATATTTCATAATTTACCTGGGTGTATAAACCAGCAAACTGTGTGTGTATGTATATATGCAAATTAGAAAAAAAAAATTCTGTAAGGAGTATGAAGTTTGAAGTATTTTTTTTCTCAGAAATTCTTCAATAAGAAGTAATTACATTTCAATAATCCATGAGCAAAATCTAATCTTCCAAAACAGTGTTCAAATACAGAAAAAAAACAGATACTCAACTATTTTGACGAGTCCAGTTGAGTGGCATTGCCCCTGGTGGTGGTAGGAGGTACTGACAGGGTAGGGACGCATGGGACATGCGTTTTCTTTGCAACACCCACACTTTCACCACGCTATGTGGGTGCAGTGTATTGTTTTATTCAACCTGTTTATGAATCACACACAGATAAATGCTGGGAAATTACCAGCAGTGCCTTTAGATAAGTGACTAAAAGTCTTTAAGATTGTAATATAAGAAGAATACAGTACACAAAGTACAACATTTCTAACACCAAAATGACCAGGGGGAATGAAATCCTCACAGAAACAGTTAGTTTAATGAGTCTTCTTAGTGAATTCTTCCATCAGTCTAGTATAATCTAGTACACACACTGGTCTTGTGTTGGACTTTGTGCACTTGGTCACACATTTGAGAACAGGTCTTCCTTTCAGAGGAAACCCACCTCTGTGTGTGTGTGTGTGTGTGTGTGTGTGTGTGTGTGTGTGTTCGTGTGCATGTGCATGTGTGTGGGTTACCAGTCAGTGTGGGTGTAAAAGATAGCCTTTTTTTCCACAGACATGTTTTTGTAACACCCACAATTTCTAAGACAGGCTGTCAGTGAAAACCTGTCTTTTACAAAGTTCTTAAACTAGATAAATATGTCTGAAACTACATAAAGCTTCAGCTTGTGTTTACCCATGTAATAATACAAGTAGTACCCATGTTCATAATTTGCCTGTTGCAGCACACAGTCTTTTTTAGCTTCAGTTTTACTTCCCTATACTTCCTGTGTCACTGGCTGCCATCCAAGCCCTAAGTATTATAGATCCACCCCTTGATACCTTTAGTCATTTAATCATTCCATTCTTATTTCCAAAAGGCATCTGTATTTTTTTTAACTTTTTATTAAGTTGTCTTTATTTGTCACATATACATTACTATACAGTGAAATCCTTTCTTTGCATGCAAAGGTTTGGGTCAGAGCGCAGGGTTAGCCATGATACAGCACTCCTGGAGCAGGTGGGGTTATGGGCCTTTCTCAAGGATACAACAGTGGTGTTGAGACTTGAACCCAGATCTTCCAGTCAACGACCCCAAGCCTTAACCACTTGAGCTACCACTGCCGGTATACAGCTGTCAGCTTTAAGGAGGTCTAAGTAAGAATTGATCATATTTAGAAGGGGTTCAGTTGCTACTGGTATTATCTGTTTAACGATACATGTAGGTTTGGGTAATCTAGTATGCAGATGATTTTAAAGAAGAAATTAGCTAAATTAAATTGCTAATAAAGTTTCATGATGGAAAGTGAAACATTGTTTGTGCTGATCAGAAACAGTGGTATTATGTACAGGGTTAGCTATCAAATTGTCTGGTTTTAAATTAATAGTCTGATTTTTTTTTTTTGTCTGATATTCTCAATTTGGTTATTGAAGCCACTGCTTTTGAATATTGATGTAGGAACCACAGATAAAACTGATAAGCGTATTGGAAAAGGCCAGAATTCCCACAGATGGTGTAAATTAATTGTTTGTTTCAGAAAGTACATAAAATAAAATGTACCCAGTTTAAAAAGCTAATAAAATTGTCTTTCAAATGATGTAGGATGTTTGAATAAATTTTACATCGCCAAAAATATGATCTGCTAAATATGCCGGCTTGTTCATGGACGTGGTTTTGAAGAGGTGGGTATTTTCCATTCAAAATACACCTACTGTTTGTTGATCTATGTAAATTGAATTTATTTTGACCAATCAGAGAAAAAAATAAGCTTTCAACTGCTGTTTGCTGCTGCTTACGCCAAAAATAAACCTCAGTATAATCATTCACATTTGACCATAAATGTAACGTCTCGTCAGACGTAGGAGTGTTAGAATCCATTCGCAGATGTAATAAAGGGCCGAAGGCAAAATCTTAGTCGAGGTCACGAAGAAACAGGGTCAAAACCAGAAAGCAACACAGTGGACCAAAACCAAAACACAAATCCAGAAATCGAAGTCAAAAGCAAACAAGCAGGGTCATACACGAGGTAACTAGACAATGACTAAATCAAGGCTTGGCTAGTAACGCTAAGGAAACAATGCTTCGCAATGTGGCTGAGATAGCGTACTGCTTATATACGTCACTGGACCGGAAGTGGGCAGAAACGGTTAATATTCGGGCGATGGCTCCCTCTGGTGTTCAGGCCGCGTGACAATAAATATGAAGAAAAAAAAACATTCACAATTAGTAGCATATATCATTAAAAACTGAAAGCTTTCTTTTTTAAAATGATGAAATTTTGTGCATTTTGTTATCATGAAATGCTGATCGTATACAAGTTCAAATTTCAATGTCTCGTGTTTGGAGATTCTGCCATGTTTGCTATTCGACGATAACCGGGCCATGTTAAAATTCCCATACTCTATGTGTTAACCAAGGAATATGAGGTAAATATTGGTATTGATCATAAAATAAAACCTTTACTAATAATCGCTTATATTGTTGAATGTAGAGTCCGAGTACGAGACCCAGTGAACTTTGACACTTAGAGAAAACCACTTTTTTATTGTTTGTCAACTTTAATTGTTATATCTTCGCATTATCATAGTTTTAGAGTCTAAAGAGTTTAAGAGTCTAGTTTTGTTTATTGTTCTGAAGTGAATAGCAAAGAACTAAGGTGATAGTAATTTCTTTTAAATCTTGAAAATGTTCTGTAATGTAAAAGTGATACGATATTTTAAATGTTGAAAAACTTAAATGCTGTTGGAAGTGTACATAATTCTTGTTTGTTATTTTATTGTTATGCATATTACAAAAGGAAGTAAAAAATAAGTTAAAAACAAATTGTCTCTGGGTATTTCATTCAGCATCCATTATGTAGGTATAGCTTAATTACATTCAGTAATACATTACAAATAATAGCAGAAATGGAAAGAGCATAGAAAAATACATAAGACCACCAAATTTTATGTTTATATCTCCAAAAATGAGAATTTCTTTAAAGAAAATCTGCATAAATCGCCGAAAACAGTTCTGAGGCTCAAGAGGCTTTCCCTCTACGCTACTTGAAATAGTGCCAATTTGGTTTGACTCTATATATACTGTAATTTTCTGGTGTTATACTTTTAGATATGTATTTTTTTTTTATAGCAGAGTGCTATTTTCTTCTCCATAACTATTTTTTTTTCCTAAGTGAAGCTACAATATCTAAGGTGTAGCAAAACATTGACTCTAAGTAATCAGTCACCTGGTCAAGTTCTGTGGGGTCAGATGGTGATCCGGTCATGGATAATAATCCTGGGAGACTGTTGATGAACTGCTCAGTAATAGCAGGCATAAATGTATGTTCAACATGGCAATGTGGTAAAGTGCATAGACAAAATAATGGCATGAGATCAAGAGTGTGACCTCCCTTATGGATGGATGGACACAGTTCTCAGTGGATCTTCTGACTTATTCAAATAAATGTTAAAGTCTCCAACAATTAATGTTTTGTTGAGAGAAACAACACGATTATAAAAAAAATTAAAAAAAACTTGCCTTAAGAGGCCAGCCTTTTCCTAAAAACCAATTGTTCCATTTGTATATGAAGCACACATTGTTTCTGGAGGAACACCTGGAAATCCAGCAGTTCAGCAACCATAGCACTATACGCTACATCGCCACACCACACAGTGCAGCATATTACAGCACTGGACATTGCCTTCGCTAATTTACACACTTCTACAATATTATTCTTGACCGACTAAGATGTATTACATTAGCTTCTACAGGATAAACTACCTTTGAGAACCAGTGCTTTCCGAAAACCCTAAGATTGCCTGCTATGTCTGGCACCCTGGCTCTCGGTATACATCTAACCAGTGCTACTAGAGCCCCTAAAGGCCTAGCTAATTTCACATGCCTTAAGAGAGAGTCTTCTATAACCAGAGCTCTTTCAGGTTTCTCAGCAGGTGCTTCACTTAGGAGAGCAAACCTGTTGGACATGTGAAACGGAGATGAGTGGTGTTCATGTGGATGAGCCTTAATGTTAACTTTAGCCTTGCAACCTTGCTGCTGAGTTATTACCAATTCGCCCCACTGTGAGGGCTCTAATGCTGGAGTTGGGGCACCACCTAAGGTGTTGAGACTTTTACCACTGCTCTCACTGTTGCTAACCATCTCTAGCATCTGGATGCGCACCTCTGATGCTGCAATCTTCTCTTACAGAGTACCAACTAACATTATTTTCTACATAATACACACCAGGCCAAACTCACCAAGCTAAACACCAAAGCAAAACTTATTGCATGTCAAACTTGACACCTGTTCAGGCCAAAAAGAATGTGTACTCCAGACCATCACATGTATTTGTGTTTGTTGAGCAGCTCATTTCAGATGTATTCCTCCTTTGCTGTTATAATAAGCTCCTCTCTTCTGGGAAGGTTTTCCCTTATATGCTGGAGTGACGGTGTGGGGATTTGTATTCATTCAATTACAAGAGCATTAGTGAGGTGACACACTGATGTGCTCTGGGCTCTGTGAAGGACACCCGAGTTCTTTCATTTCAACTGTAACACACCAGATTTTGGTGTTTCCACCACTCACCAGTGTTGTATAAAGTACCCAAAAGCCACACTTGAGTAAAAGTACAGGTGTAAAAGTTAAAATCAACCATTATAATTCTACTTGTCTAAAAGTCTTAAAGTATCTGAATAAACTGTACTTAAGTATCAAAAGTAGTATTTTCATGAATGTATTCAAGTATGGAAAGTGAAAGTAGAAGTAAATTAATAAAAAAATGCAAGACTGTAATAATTTGGAGAACTATGAATTTTATTCTATATTGCTTTACTTAAACTTGCTTTGCTTAAACTTCTCAATAAGTGCAGCACCAAAAAAATAAGACTTGCATGAAAGAAAGAAGAGGCCTTTAGAACTGTATTGTAATGAAGTGTACAGTATCAGTGTCTCCATACCTGTGAGCTTGTAACTAAGACCATGTCCACTCGTAGCCGGGGATTTTTAAGAAGGGAGATTTTTCTCCGTGTTTTGACCCTTCATCCACATGCTAATGCAGTTTGAGGTCGTTGAAAAAGGTGCTTTTGGAAAACTCCTTCCAAAGTGAAGATTTTCCAAAACTCTCTGTTTTCAGTGTTGTTGTGTGGACAGGGGGAACAGAGATTTTGATGAATTGACGTCATTGTGCGCCGGTTGATTTGACGTCAGCTTTGATTATGAAGATATTTTGTGCAATAGCAGACTTACATAAACTACTGACTGTGTTAACGTTGTTTACTGGATTTTTACATGCATGTACATACATGCACAGTTACTCCCACAGTGCCGGAATGGAATACGAAGCTCACTGCTGCTGCATACAAAACTCAGACAACAGACACAGCGATGGCGGTTTTGGACGAGACCTGGTCGGACTTCTACATTCTATAATGAAATTTTCGCATGTCAAGGGCATCGCTTTAAACACGACGCACCATTGTTGTTAAACTACCGGAACCGGTAATAATGTTTTGCCTAGGCTTCTGATTGGCTAGGCTCCTGACAGCACTTAACAGGGCTTCTGATTGGCTAGGCTCCTGACAGCACTTAACAGGGCTTCTGATTGGCTAGACATGCTCCTGACAGCACTTAACAGGGCTTCTGATTGGCTAGACATGCTCCTGACAGCACTTAACAGGGCTTCTGATTGGCTAGACATGCTCCTGACAGCACTTAACAGGGCTTCTGATTGGCTAGACATGCTCCTGACAGCACTTAACAGGGCTTCTGATTGGCTAGACATGCTCCTGACAGCACTTAACAGGGCTTCTGATTGGCTAGGCTCCTGACAGCACTTAACAGGGCTTCTGATTGGCTAGACTCCTGACAGCACTTTACAGGACGTTTTGTGTGTTCATGTGGACAAAGATATTTTTAACACGTAGGTCGTGTAGACAGAATAAAAAAAAAAAACAGTTGAAAAATCTCTGTTTTTAAAAATCCCCAGCTCCGTGTGGACATGGCCTAAAGTCATCACTGACCACAAACTTCCTTTACTGCAAATTTGGACGCAGGTTTTTTTTGTAGTAAGTAACGAAAATGCCGAACAGAAAATGTATCGGAGTAAAAGTATAGAATTTGTTTCAAAAAAGTAGTGAAGTAAAAGTTGACAGAAATATAAAAACTCAAGTAAAGTACAAAAACTCTCAAAAAATACTTAAGTACTGTAACAAAGTCATTTTACTTCATTATATTACACCACTGCCACTCACTTTGTGCACAGGGGCATTGTCATGCTGGAACAGTTTTGGGTCTCTTAGTTACAGGGAAATAATGTTGCACTGTAATGCTAGAGTATGCAGAGACATTCTATACAACCACATGTGTGTATATATACACTATTAGAAACAGAGGGTTCCTCAATGGTTCAACGAAAATTGAAGGTTTTTGCAGAAAACATTGTCAGGAAATGTATTGCATACTTTGAAAGAGGAGTTCTTCTGTGAGTTCTTTGATCACCTGAAGGTGCTTGGATTCTTAGGTACATAGGTGTTCTGCATACAACCTTTAAGTGTTTCTTCCGAGGAACACCTGAAGAACATTTAAGGGCTCAAAGTTTTCTAAGTATTAGGTCGCAATTCACTCCATGGATCATTTTCCATATATTCTATTCTAAAGTGTTATATTGCTGTATAAAATATGTTTGGAAAAGAAAAGGCTAAAAGTATCAAGTTTAATTTTGGAGATACAAAAAAAAAAAAAAAAAAAACATTGAAAGAGCTGCATCTGCCCTCCCCAGCACACATGCAAGTAAAGCAATTTCCTGGCAATTGCACAAGACGGAACAGACCCTAAAAACAACCGCCTGTAAAACCACACACACACACGCACACACACACACATACTCTTGTTTCAGGTCTGGTCTTGCAGTGGCAACTCTTAACATCTTGCAAGGCTTAGATGTTATGAACATTTAAATCAGAAAGAAATCTAATGGAACATTATTTAATGTACTTATTGCTTCTGGTCAGATCTGGCCTTTTTTTGACGTGTCTTTCGGTTTCCTTTGCACTTGTGGCTTGTGTTGGCATAAATGTGTTGATCTGCAAAAAAAGAAAAAAAAATCAAAATAAAATAATAAAAATTCTGCATTATTGTTAAAAGGAATAGCATCTGAATGTGTAATTGTAAACGAAGTATTCTCCTCACCTTGATTGCAATGTTTTCTTCTGCATTTTACAACGATGACTATCACACTGCCAAGCAGCAGCAAACCTCCAATAACTGGAATCAGCACTATATAAAGAGTCTGTGCATCTAAAATTTAGGGAAATGAGAAAAACTTTAGACATTCTGTGGCAAATTAACAAAGATGGTGCTAATGTAGGTTTCTAAAGCATTTG
The DNA here is from genome assembly GCF_019097595.1 of Hemibagrus wyckioides. NCBI lineage: Eukaryota > Metazoa > Chordata > Actinopteri > Siluriformes > Bagridae > Hemibagrus > Hemibagrus wyckioides. The sequence continues at coordinate 3,507,192 of NC_080715.1, read as the reverse complement.
TGGTGCTGCTATTTTTAATTGAAACATGAAATGATTTTTTTTTCTCTCAAATAGAGAACAACGTTATATAGTAGATAAAAAAAATAAATGAATACACCTCATTTTAAAATGTTTTTTTTGTTCTGTCAGGTTCTGTAATCTTCATGGACTTAAATTGTATTTGTTTTGCCACCATGCTTGACAAGTTGTATGATGGTATGTTGTGATCTGGCTACAAAGCCTTCATATGGCACAAGTGGACCTTTCTGAGAAATGGCTTTCTTCCTGCCACCTTCCATACAGGCCAGATGTGTGTAGTATCTATGATGTAGTGTTGTGATGCATGCTTTCCTCTGGTGGCCATAAAATCATATAGCCATGTCAAGTGTTTCTTCCTTGCTCGTCTACTTTTGATGGACACCCATATTTGGCAGACTGTGGGTGTTACCATGCACTTCTTAATGGATATATCCCTCACAGAATGTGTACCTTTCCACAGCTTTGTCACAGAGCTGTTTTAGGAGGTATTTGGAGCCAGCAGCACTGCCTTTATGTGGATCTGTACTTAAAAACTCACTTAGGCCAACTTGCTGTTCACGGCCTTGCTCAAGGGCTCAGCAGTGACAGCTTGGTGGTCCAGAGATTCAAACCCATGACCTTCAGCTCAGTAAGCACCTTAACCACCGAGCTACTGCTTTCCATGTCCCAAATTACTTTCTTACAATGTGGATGGTGTGTGTGTACAGTATAATGAATGGTGAAGTCACTGAAGAGCAAATCAAATGTTTTACATAACCCTAGACTGTTTTTTACTAACCCTAACCCTAGACTGGTTAATACCTCACACAACTATTACACCATTAATAGTAAAACATACAGCTCATATTGGCCTCTGGTTCTAACTGTCTTTTATTTTAGCATGGGCTTGTCACTTTTCAGTGAAATTCAGTTTTCGGTTTAAAGCTAGGTCCTGTAAAGTGTGTGTGTGTGTGTGTGTGTGTGTTTGGTGGGGGGGGTTGGGTGTTTTGAACGAGGTTAAGTGTCATTCATCAGTGAGAATATGTCACATTCATGACTATTTATAGTGGTCTGTTTTTCACCTACTGAGTTCATGAAACATTTTAACAACAATCTGAAGATAGTAGTCCTCTGATATTTTGCTTCAGCCTCAGATGTCTTGGTCAGATTTTGTGAACACTGATTAAAGTTGGGAATTCGACATCTAATGTAAATCCTGCCTTCCTCTGTGAGTCTGTGCTCCTTTTGCTACAATATAAACTGAATAAGAGCAAAGTGAAATTCCCTGTAATGGAAACTGGCTATGAATGTTACACCAATTAATCTGTAATGCCTCAAGTAATCACGTCTTTTAATGCTTGAATGGTTTATAATCTATTATATTATGTCAATCAGTTTGACTTGATTGATTGTGTATGAAATGTGGTGTATGTGCTATTAGAATTTGACCATCTTGTCGAATTGGTTGTCACCTTTTTCACTCTTGATGAGTTTAATTTAACTTGTGTTATGAGCCATTTTGCTTTTAAGTATTTAATGTTTCAGACAAGTTGCATTACTCGTGATTTTTAGATCTTGAAGTTGGTTTATACCTATTTCACACAGTTTTCTCTTTTCACTTCTGTAATCCAGTCAGTTTGCTTTTATGGACATTGATAAATTGTGATATCAGTCACATAAAAACCAGTCTTGCGGATTATGGTTCTTTGTTACTGTTTTGAATAATGTTTACCATCAGCCACTTATACTCTAGGAACAGTGACATCACTTCTTGCACTGAATATTTATCTGACTTAATCTATAAGACATACATTGATTATTGCACATATTTACAGTAATCAAAGTTGTTACCTGATTTAGTGGCTGTGGAGCTGCGAGTAGGGCTCTGTTCTGTGTTTTCTGTAATATAAGAAGAAATAAATTAGAAATAAATAAATAAATAAATAAATATAAAATAAATAAATGAGTAGCAGAAGCTTGGCTTGGTTAGTGAGCGATCTATGAGATGACAGATGGGATGGTATCAATGGTGATGGTAGTATTAACATGAATGTTTTGGAAGCTGATCTGTTTAAGCAGAGTGTATTGATAAAGAGGTGAATAGAGCTGGACAGATTAAAGGAATAAAGTGCCGCTGCATTAATATTAAGCAAGGGCTAAATTCCACCGCACCACTATCAGCATGTGAATAAAATCAACCATTAAAGAAATTTAAATTTGGTCGTTAATAGGCAACAGTTTCATTCTCACAGAAAATTCAAAATAATTTATCATCTAAAATGCAATGAATTTAAAGAGGAAAATTAAGTCAAGTCTTGACCACACAAATGCTTTAAATAGTCTTATGGTGCAGTTTAGTGAAGTCGGTCTGTGATGCAGATAAAGAGCTCATGCTTTTGCATGTAACACCTTTTTAATCTTTAGAGATCTTGTAAGGATTTTGGTAAGGTAAAGACTTGCCTGAGTACAAAGACAGTGAGATGATGTATGTCTCAATTTTGTTGTTTTTGAATATGATCTTGCAAGTGTAGTTGCCAGTATCTTCCCGTTTAACATCTCTGATGATGATTGACCCATTCTGCATGAAGTGGACTCTATTTCCCTTAGAAAATATGAATGTTTTATTAGCATTGTCCAGGGAAATGAGGGCCAGCAGTTTGTTTCTGTCCATCTGTTTCCATTCGACTGAGCTGATGTCAGATTCCTCATTTGTCAGATGGAAGATGAACGTCTCGCCTTCCTGCACAGATCTCTCAGTGACGTTCACACCTTTCAGAAGAAAGCAGAATAGCCACTGTAAAGCTCTTAGTCTTGTAGAGCCATGATTTTATTATTTAGGCTGGAGTCTAGTTCAACAATGTCCATTAGACTATTCATGTGAACGGTTAGTTTAAATTTGTCTGATTGTGCTTTCCAGTCATGTGAAACACGTCTTTCAGCACTGAAACATGCATTCGGAAATTCAACCCACTTCAGTCAAAGGAAACCACATGGATTGCTTATGAGTGATAATTCACACCTGAATGCAGGCTACAGCACATAGTACAGTGAAACAACTATAATTATCACTATCAAGTTTGAAAGAAGCATTCTGTTTTCAACCATATTCTTAATACACATGAGACACCACAAGGCTTACCTTCGATCGGGAGGAAAAGGCTAAAGATGACAATTGCGTATTTGTGAAACTTCATCATAGTGAAGATCCAGTGTTTGAATATTTACCACCACTCCGACACTTCCCTTTGCTTTCTCTGTACTGCTATTTCTAATAATGCATAATATCTAAAACTCTAAAACTCAGTAATGACACAGGAAAACCTGCTCTTCCTTTGCGAACATGAGGCTGTGTTGTGGTTCTGTGGTCTCGTTTAGAGTGTGTATGAATTCATCAGGCTGTTGGTAGGACAACGAGAGGATGCTGAAGAAAACGAACAGAAGTTTTCTGCCTCCATCTGGATAAATAGAGACACTACACACAAATATATTTAGTTGTGAAAAAGGAACACACCTTCTTCTAGGGCAGACCTGGGCATTTTACGTTTTTTACTCATTTTAAGTCAGTCATAAACACAAATGAACAAGTATTTGTTCTGTGCACGCAATACAACTGTGTGGCTTTTATTTTGAAAAGCCTGTTTCATTATTTCCGTATGGACGTGTGTGTGTGTCTGAACAGTAACAGGTGATGCTGCACGTTAATGCCGGTCAGATACCCCTAAAAATGTCAGCTCCCGTTAAAAAAAGGAGTTGATTCCTAATGCCGCGTTTTCAACAAGACATTTACTGCAAAAATATTTATTTACAGAAATCGAAGGTAAAGCTTAGTTTGTGGTACACAGGTCACTGTGTTCAAAGATTACAGTCTGAATCGCCACTACGTGACCAAACACGAGGAGAAATACAAGAACTTGTCTGATGAAGAGCGCAGAGGAGTCGGAGGCTATGCTGGACACCCAGAGATGCAGCTGTCAAGACAAGTTCTGTCATATCTCACAAAATCACGAGAAAAAGTAAAGCGTTTTCTGACGTAGAGTTTATTAAGGAGTGTGTGGTGGACTCTGCTGCCCTGATATGCCCAGAGAAAAAGGGAGCGTTTGAGAACGTGCCCCTCTCCCGACGCACTGTAACGACAAGGGTTGAGGACATCGCGGGAAATCTGGAGCTTCATCTGAGGAACAGAGCGGTCAACTTTGACCATTTTTCACTGGCTCTGGATGAGAGCTGAGATTTGCGTGACACTGCCCAGCTACTCATCTTCTGACGTGGGATCACTGCAGACTTCAAAATCACGGAAGCGCTGGCAGCCATGCAGTCAATGAAAGGGACAACAACAGTGATGTCTTCACGGAGGTAAATGTATGTTTGGACAAGTTGGGACTGAAATGGGACAAGCTGGCAGGTCTGACAACTGATGGTTGTCCAAATCTGACGGGGAAAAATGTTGGACTTTTAAAGAGAATGCAGGATAAAGTGACAGAAATTAACCCTGAACAAGTAAAATGAACTGAAAACAAGCACTTATTGCTTTTTGGATGAAGTTGAGCAGTTGCTTATCTTTAACATAATGCAAAACATCTTTTCAGTATTTGTGAAGATTAACAATTTAAAAATAAAATGAAACAGTGATGAAATGACTGTTTTTGTTTTAAACTGTTTATTAATTCTATAGGATTATTTTCCTCTTTGACCTACACAACAATTAAGAAATTTACATAAATATTTACAGAATATCCTTATTCTTCTGATTACCAGTAGCAGCTAATCAAAATATATAATTTATTGCTTTTTAGAATGGGAGAAAATTAATATTGAGCAGAATTAAGTTCAGGTTATCGTTGGTTCGGCCCTCCAACACAGTTCATATTTGTTATGTGGCCCCCTGTAGAAATTAATTGCCCAGCCCTGTTCTAGGGCATTGTCTCAAGATATTATCTTGTCTCATGCAATAACTGCCATGGTATCCTGTTTTCCCTGGTCGTTCCTTTCCTTGGTCATCCTGTGGTCTTAATTTTGAAGAAGGCTAGACCCATTTTAACCTGACATTTCTACAGTAAAAAACATAGAGCTTATCAAAATAGTACAGATTTCCTTGCATGCTGGCTAATCTGTAGGTGAAAAGAATGAATGTAGCTATGAAACCTGGAATGAAATTATGTCCAAGCGGTCACTCTGAGGCTGCCAGTAACACACCTCAGTGAATCTAATACTGAGGTGGAACAAAGAGAAGAGACTATGGATATGGATATGTTTCTGGATAAAGGATATGTTTCTGGAGAAAGCATTAACAAGCTTTACATACACTGATCAGACATAACATTGTGAGCAGTGACCGGTGAAGTGAATAAGACTGAGTATCTCCTCATCATGGCACCTGTTAGTGGGTGGGATATATTAGGCAGCAAGTCAACATTTTGTCCTCAAAGTTGATGTTAGAAGCAGGAAAAATGGACAAGCGTAAGGATTTGAGTGAGTTTGACCAAAAGGACCAAATTGTGATGGCTAGACCACTGGATCAGAGCATCTCCAAAACTGCAGCTCTTGTGGGGTGGTCCTGGTCTGCAGTGGTCAGTATCTATCAAAAGTGGTCCAAGGAAGGAACAGTGGTGAACCAGCGACAGGGTCATGGGTGGCCAAGGCTCATTGATGCACGTGGGAAGCAAAGGCTGGCCCGTGTGATCCGATCCAACAGACGAGCTACAAAGCTCAACAAGCTCAAATTGCTGAAGAAGTTAATGCTGGTTCTGATAGAAAGGGGTCAGAATACACAGTGCACTATGGAAAGAAGGTGAGCCAGCGGAGACAGTGTCATGCTTTGGGCAATGTTGCAATTCTGGGAAACCTTGGGTCCTGCCATCCATGTGGATGTTACTTTGACTTACTTTTACTTACTTTTTTGTTACTTTTATGGAAACAGTATTCCCTGATGGCTGTGGCCTCTTTGAGCAGGATAATGTGCCATGCCACAGAGCAAAAATGGTTCAGGAATGATTTGATGACCACAACAACCAGTTTGAGGTGTTGACTTGGCCTCCAGATTCGCAACTTGGAGGACTTGAAGGATCTGCTGCTAACATTTTGTACTCTGATATAATATCTCTAGTACACTGTTAACATTATTTATACATTTGGGAATAATCAGTGCTGTTTTACATATACACAATTATTTTACAGTGATTCCAGCCTCTGAAACTTGGCATGGATGTATTTCTAATATTTGCAAAAGCGCATGCCCCATCTGCATGTCAACTTCTAAATTGATTTTTTTTTTTCAATTTTTTTATTTCTTGTATTTCTATATATCTACTACCATAAATCCTTTGAAAAGGAAACTTGGAGGGTACCTTCCACAAGTGGTTTAATACAAGCTACAAGCTACTTCAGAGAATAGGAGTGATATGGCCATTATCTTGTGTCACTGAGAAGTACCTCAGCTCTAAGCTGAGACCTCTGTGTTGGATCATTGAAATAACAGCCCAGTAAACGTGAAGAAATTTGTACAAAAAAAAAAGACTCCCATACACTGAGAAAAAACAGTTATAGTTTATAAAGTATAAATATTTCAATCATAAATGATGATACAAGTGCAGATCAAAGCCAGTAAGTCTAATCAGAAGCATTGAGCTAGGGATAACAGTGGAACAAAGCTTGGAAATGCATAAACACAACATGGCATGAATAAAAAAAAGGACTAAATACAAAATCGGTGTGCACAATTGCAAAACAATCAGGAGAAAAAAACAGCGATAAGATGCGACACTTGGGTTATTGAATTCATCTTTTTCATTGAAACATCTTGTATTCAATATAAAACATTAAAGCTTGAACAGAAAGGTAAAAATGGTCAGTGCACAAGCAAATTCACTGGGCTTTCACATCACCAGAGTCTGTGTTCTGATCCTGCACTATTTATGTTAAGTGCCAGTATAAATATTTATTAGAATAAATAATGTTTAAAATGATAGCAAAATAAAATAGAAGTATACCATTGTGCAAGAGATTCCCTGTTCAAATCTGTCAGCTGAAGTTCAGTCACTTTTTTACATACTGATGTAATCATGGTCTGTATTCTTTGTATTGATAAGTTATTATTATTATTATTATTATTATTTCTGTTTTTCTGTCTAATTAATAGCAGAAAACCAACCATCAAACCACACCCACATTTATTTGTCTATTTGTCTATGTATATTTGCTACACTTGAAAGCACAGGAACATGTGAACATGGGTGGTTTTCTGTTTACTGCTTTATTAGTAGTAGTAGCAGCAGTAATTGTGCTGACCTTAAGCTACTCTAAGCTTTTCCTAGGGAAATTCAGAAATATCTATTTTATTTGTTTGACTCATGTACACAAGAATTTAACTTGTAAGTGTTTTTCAAATCATAGTAGTCAAATTTGAACAGCAGCACAGGAGATTATATTAAGTACCTTTTTACATCACAGCAGCGAGTCACTCAAGAATTATGTAACCTGATTTATAGAATCTTCATGCATAGATCTATTTCTTGTATAGTGTTTATTTCATTTTTTTTAAATTCTGAATTTCTTTTTTCTTTTTGATAAATAAATACCAAACACCAGACGTTTACCAGACAAGTATGAAATAGTCTAACAAACACATACAAGAGAAAATGATAAGCCAGGATCTCTTTAGGGTTTTTTTTTTTTTTTTTTTATAATAGAGTTTAAGGTCAACCATACTACATAATATCTAGGTCTGATTGAAATCTTGAAGAATGGTTCTTGATGGAGATATTCTTTTTATTCCACATGTAGAAAGTCCTCTGTTTAGAGAGAGAAAATTTGCACAGCTCTTGATATATTCAAGTTAAAATGATTGAGCTGTAATTTCTGTTGTGTTTTAATCATACAAACATATCACAATATTTTTTAAAACTTCCACAATCCTGGTTAATGGTCTGGGTGTTTATTTCTTACCTTCATTAATAGCAGAGGAAATTAAGTTTCTCGTTGCAGTTTCTGTTCTCCCAGACGTTCGTGTTGAGGTTATAGGCACCACAGTGATAGGGTTGGATTGGGCATTGAGGCAGTGATACCAGGCTCTCCAGTGCCTCCCCATTCACCCAAAACCAGTTTCCATCGAGGAAACGCTGGCCTGTCCACACACTGGCTGTTTCGGCTTGTTCACTCTCTATTTTAAGCAGGTCTAGCAGTATTTGTGAATCCACAATGACCAGGTAAGAGTAATAAGTCTTGCAGTGCTGGAGAGCCTCCTCCCATGTTTTTTTCTCGTTGACTAAAGTGAACCTCAGATAACAAATGGAAGGAAAATTTAATTCACAGTCAGCATCATTCCACTGATTTAGAAATAGTGACACACAACTCTCTATGTGATCAAAGTCATTGGGCTCGCCAGAGCGCCAGTTTGTGTACTTTGTTTCTTCTCCATCAGACCACTGCCAGTTATCTACATGTGGTGCAGTTCTGTTTAACCCAATCCATGTAAAAGGATTTTGTTCACTAATCTTCGCAGCCCTCTGGTTTTCCTCTTCAGTACTGATGGTAGCCAAATCCGTATAGTGCTCCCTGCAGTAGTTCTGAGCTGTTGTCCAGTCCATTGGCCAAGGAATGTAAAAGTATTCTTTCACCAGACTTACAGCTGCCCCATGAAGTACCAGCAGGAGCCAAAAAGAGAGAAAAAAGAGAGATTTCATCTCTGTTGTGATGCACCTTAACTCTGTAAACATTTTCTCACATCTCTGCCAGCCTTCAGGCGTTTGACTGAGAATTAATTTAAAGCACATGCAAATCAGCAGTCAGCACAGTTCACCAAACCTGGGCATACATATATACATATATATATATACATTATGTTATCTGGGCATACACAGCAAAATATAGAATTAAATATTATATCTATATATTAATAATAATATATATATATATATACATTATGTTATCTGCTTCTTCTGATGTGACCTTGTCATCTAATAGCTTTATTTGAAAAAAACCTTTCAAATAAATACAAATTCATTAATTGTGCTTTAACCATGCAATAAATATTAAAGGACATGATCACAAAAACCAAATCATCAAAGACATAGACTGTAGTGCATAAGATCTAAATCTGTTTGTTTTAGTGAAAGGGACCCTGTTGGCAAAGTCTGTAATGCATCCTGAAGTGGATTGAGATAATAGGAGTTTGCTTAGTGTCCTTAGTACCTGCTTAGTAAATAAACAACTCAGGTAGTTTTGCTCCAAATTTTACAACCCTCACCAGTGCTTTCATGGAACTCAGTGCTACCAGTCTTGTCATTAATCAATTCTGAAATACAGTCTCTGAAAGAGGAGTTCTTCAAAAACATGGTAACTTTATATACAGATATGGCAAAACACCAATCGCTTGGCTTCATTAACTTGTGTGCACAATTAACCATCAGGACACGCACAAAAATTTAACTGCAAAATAGTGAGATGTCAGATGGATTACATGCTACATTTTATGCACTGTTTAATAAATGGCTTGGAAGCCATTTTGTAAAATTAAATTTGTAGTAACTATTACAACTAAGTGTTCTCCTGCAGCAATATATGCACAATATACCCGACTCCTATTACACTTGTTTCAGTGCTTGACATTTTCTCATTAATCTCTCATTACATTAGTCATTTCTTATTTTTTCATGGTAACATCATCTTTTGCTTTTTTGTTACATATTTTTACTTTTGACAGCAGAATAAGTCATGGTGGAGTTTTGTCTTCCTGACATTTTGAAGCTTAACGACAAAAATGCTTGTATTTGATGGCAGTTTTTTTAAACACTATTGAAAAACTATTTATCTGACCTTTCTGTTCATGAAAATTCTGGCCACAATGAATAAGTATGCATTCTGAATGGAGAGCAAGGAAAATCGTCTTTAAGCTCGTGTATCAAAACTTCTTTGAATACACCTAACGTTCCCTACAAAGAAATTGCTGTAATATTTGTATTTAAATTATATGCTACGAAATGCTCACACTGAACATCACACAATAATTTACAATCCCACAATGCTTTGTCAACCAGGATAGGATGGGTTTACATTTTGTTTACACAATTAGGTTCTTGGTTAGGTTAAATTCGAGTTCATCCTCAACACTCACTTCTATAAAGCTGATTTGTGACCATATCTATTATTAAAATGCTGTACTGTGCTGCTGTACTACTGAATTACTTCAGATGCATGTGTGAGATACTGCAAAAGTAAAAAATGGACTAGCTTTCCCCTGATATTGAATATCAAGACTTCGATGTACTGGGGCAGAGGTTGCAAAGGTTGCAAATGCAAATTCACTTGGCTGTTTCAACAGTCAGTTGCATGTATTCAAATGTAGACTGAAGGCACACTTAAAAATCACCAGAGCCATTTCTGATCCTGGATGTTTTATAAAAGAGCAAAAATTAAAAAAAAAAAAAAAATTCTAAAAAACACAACCAAAAAAAATTGCAAATACAGCTTCTTCTTTTTGGGTACTAGGTTTTACATCTTTCAGGTGTTTTTCTTCTTTTGATTATAAGTTGTTTATTTGTTCTTTGCCTTAGACTAGTTCTTGGTTTATGTACTAAGTAAACCTGGAAAAAAACGTTTAAAATAAAATACTTTAATGCCAAAAGCTGTATGGCACACAGTGTCTGCAATCCACTATCCATCACTATAAAGTTTTGAGATTCAGCATTGACTATGGGATGGTGAGTCGTCTTTTTTCTTTATTTCAGTTGGGCATTTAATAGAAATAGCCTTTATTTGTCACATATACATTACAACACAGTGAAATTCATTATTGTGATTCTTCACATATCCCATCCTTCGGGGTTGGGATCAGAGCACACCATGACACAGCACCCCTGGGGCAGAGAGGGTTAAGTTAACCACTTGAGGCACCATCATGGCACAATCATGAATGTTTAAAGGTATTATAGTTCAGTAAAAAGTAAGCTTTTCTGTCTCCAAGTATGCAGGTGAGACAAGGTGTGTCATTCATGTGTCATTCAAATCACCACATTCAAACTTTAAAGTAGCAAAATAACATTGTACATGAGATTTCCCATTCAAATCTGCAGCTGAAAATGAAGAGGGAGTGAAGACTGATGTAATTTTTTGCTTTCAAAGCATCAAGGCTTGGTCTGTATCCCTTGTATAGAGGTGTAAAGTGTTTTTTTTTTCTGTTTCTTCACTAATTAATAACTGAAACTCAGATGATATAAAGAAAAAATATGTATTGTCCTACTTGATGTCTTAAACTTCTTAAATTTCCCATTGGGATGAATAAAGTATCTATCTATCTATCTATCTATCTATCTATCTATCTATCTATCTATCTATCTATCTATCTATCTATCTGTCTGTTCATCTATCTATCTATCTATCTATCTATCTATCTATCTATCTATCTATCTATCTATCTATCTATCTATCTATCTATCTATTTTAAATGTAAAAAAGTTATGTAGATTTGAAATCTTGCGAAATATGCTTATTTCTGAAATTTTCACACTACTAAGACAATAAGGAAAACGCATTGCTTGGAACTCAGTTCAGCTTTGTTAAATAATGTTTAATACCTTTACAATTCAGTAATATCTTATTTATTTCTGTGGGCCAATGTACACAGGGAACATGTAAGGGTTATTCACATCACAGTAGTTAAATTAAAGTAGAGTAAGAGATGAGTTTATAAAATACATTTGTAAATCAGATTTATCATTTAAATATGTTGGCGGCAAACAAGCAAAGAATGATGTTACTCAAAAATGATGTAATGTCTACTTTTAATGTATAATGGATAGCTCCATTTCTCATGTAGAGTTTTTAAAATAAGTTTTCCATAAATAATAGAAAACATTTGTAAGTATAATGGCATAGAGAAAAAGTTCAAGAAACCAGACAAAGCCAGAAAGTACATTACTATGCTGTAAAGTTAAATGAAGTGAACTCATAACTGTGCCAAATTTTGCTTTCTCACATATACTGCAACAATATTTGTATATGTACTTTTTGTGTGACTTGTTGATGATCATATCTAATTTTGTTTGGCTGTTTGAAGTTGTTTGAGTTCTCCAGTCATAAACGCTATACGGGTAGTGTCTCCTGTTAGCACTGCTTTTATTCATTTTTTTCGTCCTCCATTCTATCATGAGGTAAGCCAAAACCTCTACAAGAGCAAAGATTTGCTGGAATATTGAAATAACAGCTAATAGAAAGTGAGGAAATGCTAATTTGTACAAGAAGTCCGACTCTCATCCAATGGGAAACCAGTTATATTTTGTGAAGTATCAATATTTTAATCATAAATGTTAACACCAGTACAGATCAAAACCAGGTATAAACAGGAACATGAACTATAGATAGCAAGGAAACAAGGCTCTGGAATGCACATGTACATGGACACAACATGGAATAAATACAAGCTAACCAGGAACAAATACAAAAAAGGCCTGGCTTCATTGACTTGTCCTCACAATTAACCATCAGGACACAAAAAATGCAGAGCTACAGGTGACACAAGGAGTGAACATGCGTCATTCAAATCACCATATTCAAACTTTAAAGTAGCAAAAGCAAGTAGAAGCATAGCACTGTGCATGAGATTTCCCATTCAAATCTGTCAGCTGGAAATGAAGAGGGAGTAAAGATTGATGTAATCTTGGCTTTCAAGGCATCAATGACTAACCCTAACCCTAGGATTAGTCTGGATCCTTGTATAGACTAGTTAAATTTCTATTTTTTTTTTTCTCTATTTTTACCCAATTAAGAACTCAAACCACACCCAAATGTATTTGTTTATGCACACTTGCTTCACAAGGACAGGGGCATGTGTCTTGCCACTTCTGACTGTGTGTTACTTAGGTGGTCACTGTTGTGGTCTGTTTAGATAAGATAGACTGCTAAGAATAAATGTACTCTTTAAATATTTTTTTAATATTATATTTTAAATAATATGTTTAAAATATAATATGTTGTATGTATAATATAATGTTTTCTGATTACTGCTTTATTATTAGTAGTAGTTGCTACTATGGTATCTTTATTCCATAATTGTAAGCTACCTCTGTTCAGGTTGAACTCAATTCGGTAATATCTCATTTATTTATTTGTGTGGAACAATATACACAGGCAGTAAAACTAAAAGTGTTTTTCAAATCACAGTGATCCAATTTGGAGATCTTTCAATGTATTATGGATAGCTCTATTAAGTTTTTTTTTTTTTTTCAAATTTGAATTCTTTCTGTAAATAAGTAAAAGCCAATTGAAGAATGATTGTTGATGGAGATATTCTTCTTATTCCACTTGTAGAACATCATCTGTTTAGGGAGAGGAAAAATACACAGCTTTGGACATGGATAGAGGTCAACTTATATTGTTGTGTTTTAATGCAGAGTTTGAAGTTCTAGCAAATATCAATGCATTTTGACAATTTTAAAACTTACACAATGCTGGTTAATGGTCTGGATGTTTAATAGCAGAGGAAATTAAGCTTAACGTTGCAGTCTCTGTTCTTCCAGACATACTGTATGTGTTGGGATTGTAGGCGCCACAGCGATAGGGCTGGATCAGCACTGAGGATATGCAGGCCTGTCCACACACTGGATGTTTCGGCTTGTTCAGTCTCTATTTTAAGCAGGTCTTGTAGTGTTAGTGAATCCTCAATGGCCAGGTAAGAGTAATGAGACCTGCAGTGCTGGAGAGCCTCCTCCCATGTTCTTCACTGAAGTGAACCCCCGATAACAATGGAAGGATTACTCATCTCACAGTCAAGATCAGCCTAGCCATTTAGATACATTACAGCACAATTATCTTTCTCAAACAAATAATTGGGCTTGCCAGGCTTCCATTTTGTGAACTTTACAGTTTCTTCTCCACCAGACCACTGCCAGGTTTCTGCATGTGGTGGAGTTCTGTTCAACCCAATCCGAAAACAACTTGTTTATATATTAACATTTCTTACTCTCTGGTTTTCCTCTTCAGTAGTGATGGTAGCCAAATCCGTGCTCCCTGCAATAGTTCTGAGCTGTTGTCTAGTTCATCAGCTCAGGAATGCAAAAGTATTCTCTTACCATAACTACAGCTGTGGTGCATCTACTTACTGTAAACCTTTACTCTGCCAGCTGTCCATCCTGCCGAAAAATTTATTTAAAATACATGTAAATTAGCATTAAAACAACTCAGTTCACCAAAACCTACAGAATAGGCATACACTGCAAAATCTAGCATGAAAAATTAGATTTTGTAGTTAGAAACCCAGCAGGCCCCAGCATGAGGCTGGGAGTGGCCGGTAAACAGCAGTCATTTCAGAATTGTAGTACTGTAAGTGAGCGATCTATGAGATGACAAATGGAATTCCATTGATGGTGGTATGAAAATAAACCAAGATGTTCATGAATTAAATGTAAATGAAGGTGTTAATAGGCAACAATATCATTCTGACAGAAGATTAACCATAATTTACAATAATATCAAATAAAGGGAAGTAATGAAGTGAGGAAAATGAAGTAAACCTTACCTTCAGTGATCACACAAAGGGAGAAATAGCTGTGTGGTGCAAGTTTACTGAAGTCAGTCAAGGTTATTTTCTGTAAATAATAATTATTTTCTGTAAATTGCCCATGCTTTTTCATGCAACACTTTCTTTCAACATTTTAAGATCATTTCTACCATTTGAATAACAGTAAGAGGTAAGGTAAGGCAGGAAAACTTGTCTAAGTACAAAGTCATTTAAACATTCACCACCACTGTGATGCTGAAGATGGCGTCAGTGAGGTCAGCTGTCGCCTCGATTGCGCCAGCCACGCTTGTTTTTCTTTCATTTGTCATTTGTTTTTCTGCACTTGAGTCCACTTTAACCTCATTTTCTTTGTTCATGGACATCACTTTTGACAGAAATACTCTTATTTTTATTGGTCTATTATCCACTCACCTCAGCTTCTAAACCTAGACTCAAGCTGGCCAAGTGAAATCCTTAGGGCCAACAAAGGATGTGACCACAATCAGATGTCATGAGAGAAATTAGTCAGGTGTCAGGAACAGACTGAGGGCACGCACACACATGCTCACCTGTCAAGTATCCTGTTAGCCATTGTCCAGTCTTTGGATGACCTCAGGGCCAGGGTAAATTTTCTGAGAGACATTCAGGACTACAACCTCCTCTGCTTCACAGAGACAGAAACCGTGGACCTTGCCATCCAAGTTCTTGATTTACTGGAATCAGGATAGTCAAGGGGTGGTGGAATGTGTGAAGATTAACAATAGCTGGTGTGACAGGGCGAGAACTGTACAGTACATGTTTCATGCTCCTGCTAACCCTCTCTGGAGCTCCTGATCATCAAATTCAGTCATAGTCAGCACCATTTACATAGCACCTTCAGCTCTGATGATGAAAACATATTTACAGAAGATATTATAGGATTTATTGGAAAATTTTTGGATGATACAGTTCACAAAACATTCATCAGAATGTTTCCCAACTGTGGGTGGATAAAACCATCTGTGAGGCTTTGAGATCCCACTCCGCTGCCTACAACATGGGGCTCACCACCAGGAACATAGGTGAATACAAGGCTGTATCCTACAGCATGCGCTGAGCGGTGAAAGAAGTGAAGTGGTGCTATGGGAGGAAACTAGAGTCACCGTTTCAACACAGTAGCCCTAGGGGCCTGTGGAAAGGACTAAGAACGTTAACAGACCATAAAACACCATTAACCTGAGTGGTGAATGCGTATGCTTTTCTTGCGGATAAGCTAAACACCTTTTAATCTCATTTCCAGGATGCATCTTACAGCGCTAATAGTGCTACAAACAGCATGCAGAGAGTTCAGGAGTGCTCGTCACCTTAAATCACAATGTGAGGAATGCAGCAGGACCAGACAATATCCCATTTACATTTACTGTACGTCATTTGGCAGACACCTTTATCCAGAGCGACTTACAATTTACCTTATTTTATAGAGGTAAAAAAAGAAAGAATACATCTGAGCAATTGAGGGTTAAGGGGCCCAGCAGTGGCAGCTTGGTGGACCTGGCATTCAAACTCACAACCTTCCATTCAGTAATGCAACGCCTTAAGCACAAAGATACCACGTCCCAGGACAGGTCTTGGGAATCTGCACTGACCACCTAGCACCAGTGTTCACCATATGTGTAAATGAATCTCCATCTTCCTGACAGACAGACAGACAGACAGACCACAAGCAGTACAGGTGGGCAAATATGTCTCATCCTCCCTCACCCTGCAGGGTTGTGTTCTGCGCCCTTGACTATATTCACTGCACACACATGACTGTGTGGCCACTGCCAGTTGTGGTGGGCCTGATCTCCGACAAAGACGAGACCTACCTAGAGGAGATTAAAAATCTGGAGATTTGGTGCCAGGAGAACAGTCTCCTCTTGAACATCAGCAAGACAAAGGAGTTGATGGTGGAAAGCAGAAAGCAGGAGAGGAACTACCAGCCACTCATGATCAACTTGACCCCAATGGAGACAGTGGACAGTTTCCAGTATCTAGGTGTTCACATTGTGCAGGACCTTTCATGGTTCTATCACATCAGTGCTGTGGTGAGAAAGCCTGGCAGCGTTTCTATCACCTCAGGCACTTAAATGACTTTAAACTGCCGTCTCGGGTGCAAGAACCGAGAACATCCTGATAGGAAGCATCACAACAACATTTGGGAACATCACTAAACAGGACAGACTAGCTTTCCAGGGGGTGGTGCAATAAACATGCCACAGCTCTTTCCAATATATATGCCCTATGTGTTCTATTTTTAAACATTTTTTACAACATGAGCAGTACAGAGCAGGCTGGCTTGTCTTAACCTGATACCTTTACAGTAAAGAACAGAGCACATCATAACAGAAATGATTTACCTGCATGCTGGCTGATCTCTAGGTGAAAAGAATAAATGTAGCTATGAAACCTGGAATGAAATTATGTCCAAGAGTCAATCTGTGGCTGCCAGTAACCCAGCTCTAATACTGAGGTGGAATAAAGTGACTTTGACGTAGAGGCTGATGATATGTTTCTGGAAAAAGCATCAACAAGCTTTACATACATTAGTGGTGTTCTTTCTGCTGCTCAGTTTTTGGGGTTGCCACAGCAGATCATTTGGTCCGCATGTTTCGATTGGCACAGGCTTTTAACCCTCCCATTTAACCTGGACTTGGGAGCAGCACTGACTTAACTCTGGTTGGGTTAGCACTCTGCCTGGGAATTGAACCCAGGCCGTGGCAATAAGAGCGTGGGATCCTACCGATGGACCACCAGGAGGCCTTTATACATGTTGGTGTAAAACCATTTAAGATCAACCTATTGAGCATTCACAGCAGTCAGATCTTAACAGGCCTGAATCACTGAGGCCTCACTTTGTACTATGACTGAAATGCAAACTAACCAGGAATGAATACAAAACAGGTGTGCACATGTGCAACACAATGAGGAGAAAAACAAACATGGGAAATAAAACACAAGCTGTGAATGCTGTGTTGGGGAGGATTTTTGACAATTATTAGATTTTGTATTGTTTGGCATAGTTAACAAATAGTTAATAAATGTCACAATAACAGCCCACAAAGGTAGGAAGTAAGTGCAGGGTGTGAAAAACAGTGTGCAAAACTGAAATTGCCTTTTTGCATGTACCTACCCTTTATGGCTGAGAAAGCACAAAACAAGTGCAGGAAACACAAAAATCCAAACAAGTAGACACAGAAACAGGAACATTAAAAATATTGGAACATACAAACAAACAGTGCGACAGTCAAAGTTGTAATACAAACACGCAAGTCAAATAGTAAGTTTAATTATGGTCAAAACAACAATATCCAAGAGAGAGATGATATCTAAATGTGTGAAATGTGAAAGTTCAAAACTGGATAATACAACAGGAAATATAAAATATGAGCAGTGTCACGAATTAAATGAAGCATTGAAAATGGGCTTAAAAAGATGAAAACCAACCACAATGGCCTCAGGTTAGCTCAATTACAAGTAGGCAATTGTGATAGTTGGAGCACCAGTGGCTGTTGGGAGTTGTAGTCTGCAGCAGAGGCAATATGGCCACTTTTTACTACAACTCCCAACAGCCACTGGTGTTCCCACAAAGTTTGAAATGGGATTTGTGATGTTGCATTCTCTGAGCCTTGCCCCAGAGTGCTTACTTCAGCCCTGGAACAGGACCAGTAACAGTGCTTAAAACCTGGCTTGGGTTGCTTCCACATTGTACTCCGTATGGAACAGGGTTTGGAACAGGACCTGGAATACAGCTTAGAAGTAGGCTTGGGAGTCCACCCTGTTGGGTTCTGTGCTGGAGGCTGCTCTGCCGGCCTCATTGTGGAACAGGGTTTGGAGCTCTGTGTTGGAGACCACTCTGTTGTCCTCTAGAGAGAGGTCTGTGCTGGAGGCCGCCCTGTTGATCTCATCGTGGAACAGGGCTTGGATCGATGTTAGCCTCTGGAGAAAGCTCTGCACTGGCTAGGTCCGTCAGGAAGGACCATAGAAACTTCAGCATTGTTCTTTCTTGGGTCTGTTATGTTGTAGAAGTAGAATAGAGCCTGGAGCAGAAACCTCGAAAGCATACCCTTGTCAACGCCCAAAGGGGGCCGTAGGTAACCTGTCTGGCATCTTCCACTGCTGGAAGTGGGTGGAGTCAGGTGTTGGCAGCTGTTCTTGGCTTTAGGTAGACAGTGAGTGGTTGCTGCTCTCCTGCCAGCAATCCCTGGACTGTAAGGGCTTGGCTCCAGCTTGAATCACCTGCTGCATCCATGAGAGCATTCTGTCATAAAACAGTCTAAAGTGTTAGGATGAAAATTCAGGATGTGATTTATTACAAAACGGTGCAAAACTAAAACAGTTGTAAAGGAGGATACACAAAGCAGGGGATGCAAAAATTCAGACAGTCGCAGAAACTGGAGCATGCACAAATACTGGATCATATAAAATACTGAAATAAACACACATACAAACAGAGCCGTGAAGTCCTAATCCGAACAAGTCAAACAGGTAAAGTTTATTCAGGGGCAAAACCATAATATACAAGAGATAGAGATCATTTACAAACATGAGAAAACAATCAAAGTTTCTGAACTTAAAAGTACAGCAGAAAAACATAAAGGCTTAGCAATTACAAATCGAAGGAAACTGAGCATATAGGCATTGTAACACAGGGGCTTATAAAGAGGGGAACCAAACACTCCAAGGCGGGTGTCAAGTCAGTGATTAGGATTGGTTCAATTATTTCTCAACACTCTCACTTCTAATTTGCTCACTAAGTATCTAAATATACATCTAGGTTTTCTGTAAAGCTGATTTGTCACCATATCTAGAGTAGCAACTAGATTATTGAGTATCAGTTGTGCTGTACTGTGGCATAGGAAGCAAAAGCAAATTCCCTTGGTTGATTCCTTCAAATCACCAAAGCCTGTGTTTTAATCATGGATTTTTACACTAGAACATAAAATAAAACACACACACACACACACATTTGCAAATACAACTTCTACTTGTTGGCTATTAGGTTTTACATCTTCTAGTTTAATTATTAGTTGTTTATTTGTTATTTGCCTTAGCAACTAGCTTTTAGTACATCTACTAAGTAAACTTGGACAAACACCTAACCTTTAAAATAAAGTTCTTTAAGGCCTACAACACAGTGCAATGACTATGGGATGGTTAGTCATTGTTCAAGGTTTTTTCATTTCCTCTACTCTATCTCTTATTTAAGTTTAACTTATTTGAGCTTTTTTTATTTAATAGACACCTGTAATAGTTTCATTTAGTCTACAGATGCAAGGCACACAAGGAGTGAATATGTGTCATTGAAATTACTACATTTAAATTTTAAAGGAGCAAAATAACATTGTGCATGAGATTTCAACATTCAAGTCTATAGCTGAAAATGAAGAGGGAGTCTAGAATGATGTAATATTGGCTTTCAAAACATCAAGGCTTGGTCTATATTCTTTCAAACAGGATTTGTGTTTTTCCCCAAATTACTGAAAATCAACCATCACACCATGCCCACATTAATTAGTCTATGAACATTTGCTACTAAGCACACTCCTGCCACTCATGACCGTTGCATGGGTGTGGTGAATATATATACATATACAGCTCTGGAAAAAAATAAGAGACCACATCAAAATAATCAGTTTCATTTTTTTGTGAACTGCTGACAATATTTCTCCTAAATTCAAAATATAACTATTGTTATTTAGAGTGTATATTTAAAGGAACTGACAACACATCAAAATAACCCAAAATAACCCAAAATACCATGCAGTATTTACAGAGCTTTAATAACTCAAATAAAACAAAATGCAAATTATTTGTAAACAAATTGTGTTAATGCTTTGGCTAAATAACATTAAGAGATCAGTATTTGGTGGAATACCACTCTTTTTGCAAAAAAGCAAACAGCTCAGCTTTGCTTGATAGTTTGTGACCGTCCGTCTTCCTCTTGATGACATTCCAGAGATTTTCAACAGCGTTCAAATCTGGAGATTGGGCAGTGGTCTCTAATTTTTTTCCAGAGCTGTATATTTAACTGTTCTGATTACTTCTTTATTATTAGCAGTAGCAGCAATAGTGTGCTGGCCATTACCTCAATGTAGCTGTTAGCCACACTAAGCTTAATTAATAATTGAAGTATATTATTTATTTATTAAAAGCTCTGTCACAATCTCTACAACTCAGTATCCATCAGTGTCATAGCTCAGTCATACTCAGTGTTGACCACTGGATGATTGGTTTCTTTCATGATTCACTCTTTCATGGTTTCTTATCCGTTTAATCTAAGTCTTATTTAGGTGAAACTCGTTAATGTTTAATACATTTACAATTAGTAATATCGAATTTATTTGTGTGCCGCAATGTTATTCAACTTGTTATTCAAATCAGAGTACTCAAATTTTGGAAAGCAGCGCAGGAGATTCTTTTATAAAGTACCTTTGTGAATTACATGGTTTTTTTTTATTTTTTATTATTCTTTTCAATGAATTAGTGAAAGCCAACTACAAACATTTGCTCATGAGCATGAATGGTTTAACAAACATATTCATGAAAAAAAGGAACCGGATGCAACCACTGTATCACTTTTTTTGATTAGTCTTTCATTTTTATAATAGAGTTTAAGGTCAGACATACTACATAATATCTAGGTCTGATTGAAATCTTGAAGAATGGTTCTTGATGGAGATATTCTTTTTATTCCACATGTAGAAAGTCATCTGTTTAGGGAGAGAAAATATGCACAGCTCTTGATATATTCAAGTTAAAGTGGTTGAGATGTAAACTTCTATTGTTGTGTTTTAAGGCAGGGTTTAAAGTTTTAGCAAATATCTTGGCATTTTGAAAATTTTTAAAACTTCTGCAATCCTGCTTTAATGGTCTGGGTGTTTATTTCTTACCTTCATTAATAGCAGAGGAAATTAAGTTTCTCATTGCAGTTTCTGTTCTCCCAGACGTTCGTGTTGAGGTTATAGGCACCACAGTGATAGGGTTGGATTGGGCATTGAGGCAGTGATACCAGGTTCTCCAGTGGCTCCCCATTCACCCAAAACCAGTTTCGATCGAGGAAACGCTGGCCTGACCACACACTGGCTGTTTCAGCTTGTTCACGCTCTATTTTAAGCAGGTCTAGTAGTGGTTGTGAATCCACAATGACCAGGTAAGAGTAATAAGACCTGCAGTGCTGGAGAGTCTCTTCCCATGTTATTTTGTCCTTCATTAAAGTGAACCCCCCATAACAAATGGAAGGCATTTTTATCTCGCAGGTAAAATCAAACCAGCGATTTTGACACATTAAAACACAATTCTCTCTCTCCATAAAATCACTGGGTTCGCCAGGGTTCCATTTGGTGAAATTTGTTTCTTCTCTACCAGACCATTGCCAGGTTTCTGCATGTGGTGCAGCTCTATTCAGCCCAATCCAAAAATAAATGGTTTTCTATATTAACATTTCGTGCTCTCTGATTTTCCTTTTCAGTAGTGATGGTAGCCAGGTCACTATATAGCTCCCTGCAGTAGTTCTGAGCTCTAGTCCAGTTCATCAGCCGAGGTATATAAAAGTATTCTCTTACCAGACAGCTGTCCCGTAAAGTACCAACAGAGGACAAATAAAAAAGAGAGATTTCATCTTTGCTCTGATGCATCTACTTGCTGTTAACCTTTACTTGTATCTCCACCAGCTAGCAGACACTAATTTCACTGAGAATCAGTTTAAAGCACATGCAAATCAGCTTTAGCACAGCCAGTCAGCTCTGTCCACCAAAATCTACAGTATGGGCATACACTGCAAAATATAGAATTAAATATTAGCCTAGGAGACTGGCACTGTGTGCCAGAATGGACTGTAAACAGCAGTCATTTCAGAGGCTTGGCTTGGGTAGTGAGCAATCTGTGAGATGACAAATGTCATGGCATTGATGGAGATATTAATATTAATGTTTTGGAAGCTCATCCATTCAAGCAGATTTTAGTGTAGAAACCATTTAACCAAAGTGACAATAAGCAAGAATGTCTAAGAGAGAAAGTTTAATTCATTCGTTAATAGGGATCAATTTAAATCTGACAGAAAATTAAACATAATTTACAATGACTGAATATATTAAAACAAATCCAATGTGGAAAGTGAAGTGCTATGGGAGTTGAAAAAAATCAAAGAGACTGTTTTTGATGGCTGCATCATAATTACTGTTTGAGATCACTGCCTTTTACTACTGCATCCCACTAAATACAATTTGTAGTATGTAAATTTCTCTTTCTTACACATCGACGTGCTATTGTTGTGGTGCTAGGAATCGCTGGTGGACACGAGAGATGGTATGGCACTGTGCTGTGGTTTCTTTTTAAGAAATTTCTAAATTAAGACAATCAGATGCTTACTGCATGCTTGTGTTAGTTTTATAGGGGGCTTGTAGGTTCAGGCGACGGGTTGCCTTTTGTCTTTTGGCTAGAGGAGCCTGCTGTCTGTCTCTTTAGTGTATATCCCAGAAGTGCACAGTGATATGTATAATTTCTCAATATCTCTAAAAAATGTTATAACACTTCAGTGAAACTAACCTCTTAATTTGTTTATTATGGAGTGCAAAGGTTAAGTTCCACATACCTGGGTGCTCCCCGTTCTACACCCGCATTGGGTTTTATACCAGCGTCCAAGTGTTTGGAAGTGTGCCGCATGGGACGTTATTATTGTCTAGCCAACATTCTGCTTTAGTGCATGTGCTGCTGCTTAATTGACACACGAACGTGATGCTAAATAAACATGGATTGGTACATTGGCTTTAAAAAGCGAACTCCTTGTTTGTGAAAAACCCTCATAATCAGTAGCTGAGTTGTAACATTCTTTTTAATGAGCTTCTATTTCCAACATTAGTGTTGCTGCTCTACATTATTTTATTTTCCTTTCTTTGGTTATTTTTTTACTAAGATTAGTTAATTATTTTTCTTTCTAGTTTTATTCTGTTGTATTTAAGTTTGTGTTTCCCTTTTTTTGGGCTTTGTCTCTTTGTAGACTAATCCCATATTGTAGTTAATTTCTTTATTTTTATATGTATATTGTACATTTCTGTATGGTGGGTTTCGGTTAAGTTATTAATATATTTATTAATTAATAAAATATATTTTTGTATGGAACTCTACTGCTTCTGACCCTGTGTGACAAACGAATCTGTGCAAGCCTTGTTGGGCTCAGTTCATTTTCTTGGGCGGTGCCCAAGTGGCGTAGTCGGAAATTCAAGGTTGGTTTTCATCTTTATCTACGTTGAACTTAATTTTTACATTTGAGTCTTTATTCTTCCTCCCCACCACAGGCGCCACAAGAGCTTTAATTTCAATTTAACTTTGAGCATTTTTTAAAAAATTAATAATGTTTAAAATGTATGTATTACAGTTCAGTAATAACATCTTTACTATTCTCCATGGAAGTATTTTCGTTTTAGAGAAAGTGATGACAACCAGCTCTGAGTCCAACGCAAAGTGTGCATCTGAGCCGTAACTGCTGTGTACAGTAACAACAAACCTCATCGACCACCTTAAAAGCCAACTCACTGTGAAATATCAAGAATGCCAAAGGTTGGCTTCTAATAAAATTACAAATGGTGTTCAATCTTCTAAAGAAGTGTCCGTTGACACCACTATTACTTGTACTAGCTATTGAGCTATTGATCAGAGAAGATTCCAGCATTAAAGGGGTTTCCTTAGGGAAAAAGATCCACAAGGTTTCACTTCATGCTGATGATTCACCACAGAATTCTATCAAATTAATAGATTGGGTCTTTAATTTCAGTGCAGTCTCCAGATATAAAATTAATTTTGCAAAGTCGGAGGCAATGCCTCTTTGTGATGCCCTGTTTCCAGATTTGGCAGTCCCCTTGGCATTTAAGTGGTCTCCTTCTGGGTTTACATATCTAGTTATAAAGGTCTCACCTAAATTGGATCACCTTTATAAATCTATAATCTATGCCAGATCTATTACTATCAATCTGGGTAGATGGTGTCGTTTGCCATCATCACTGCTAGAATGTATTCACCTTGTCAAAATGAATATTGTACCTTATCTGCAATACTTCCAGATAATTCAATTAAATTCAATTTATTTTGTATAGCGCCTTTTACAATGAACACTGTCTCAAAGCAGCTTTACAAAAGAAGAAAACAGAGAAAGGGGAGGGGAAAATGAAAAAATAAATAAATAAATAAATAAAAATAAAAAAATAAAAAATAATTAATTAACTAGAAATAAGAATAAGTTATTAAATTCTATAATTAGACTATTTTATCTTATTTTATTCCTAATGAGCAAGCCTGTGGCAACGGTGGCAAGGAAAAACTCCCTGGGATGGAAGGAAGAAATAATCCCTGTTTTGCTTCCTAGTAGAGCCTTAAGACAACTACACAGTGCAGTTACAGCTTTCATTTGGCAGAAAAAAAGGCATAGACTTGGTTTTCTATCACTTCCAAATAGAATGGGGGGATTGGCAGCTCTCTCTCATTTGAATTATATCACCTATGTGCTCAATTAAACTTTATACTGGAATGGCATTTAGACAATTCTGTAACAGTTGTAACAGTGTTTTGAGGACTCTTTGAAAACTCAGTAATAAGTGAGGGTTCTTCAGCATGCAGGTGGTAGCAGCAGTGGCCTGAACACAGGAGACAGAGGTTAGTGGAGGATTTCAGAACGTGGCTGATACTCTCCTGCAAACAAATGGTGCTCACTCCTCAATTTCTTGGAGAGTGAATCCAAAAAAGGTACTGAAGCGCACTGGGGCTGAGATTGGGTGAATAAGTGCTGAGGGAATCCAAGATGGCAGACAGATGAGGACTCACAAAATGGCAGACCGGTCAGGAGAGTGATATATATTACTCACAAAAAGTTAAGGATATTGGTCTTTCAGGTGAAATTTCAGGATGCACCTAAAATGCACTATAACCTTTACAGGTGAACTTAATTTGACCTTTTCTACACTTTTGCACATGTCCAACTGTTCAGTGTTTCAGTACTTTTTGCATAACTTGCTGTTCTCTAACAAGGTGCTTAACGGCAAAATTCACAACTGGGGTTTGATCCATGAATCAGCTAATAAATTTTCTGGTTCAATTAGAATCAGTATTTAAACAGTCCTCTTCATCATGCTCTTCACATTTTGACATCATGAGACCAAGACCACACCTAACAATTGATCAACAGAACCTCGCCATTGCGAGGCTTCAAACAGGATGTTCTCAGAGGGAAGTGGCCACTGAGTTTAGAGTGTCACAGAGTGTCATCAGCAGGTTGCAACAGAGATACAGAGAGACAGAAAGAGTCACAGAAAGGCATAGAAGTGGACGTCCTTTGGCCACATCCCATGATGACCACTTCATTGTGAACAGTGCCCTGCGGACCCGGATGATGAATGCCACTCAACTCCAGGCACATTTAAGGGAGGTGAGAGACACCCAAGTATCACGTCAGACCATTGGAAACCGTTTACATCAGCGTGGTCTGCGTGCTAGATGAGCTGCAAGGATACCTGACCAGGGAGCATTTACACTGGACAAGGGACCAGTGGGCCTCAGTGCTGTTCTCTGATGAAAGTCGTGACCTGAGGGCCACCCGTCAAGAAGAGTGGAATCCCATGCCTGAGCAGACAATAAGTTGAATCGTGAACAGCATGAGACGTTGTTGTCATTGATGGTCAAGATGGTCAAACAAAGACAATTCGGATAAACTAAGGGGTTTGTGGGAAATGGACATTGGCAAGGAAATATATGAAGCAGATTGGGAAGCAGCATGCGAAACACCCTCTTGTTTAGCAGAAAATGCATCCTGGGAAATGCAGTTTAAAATATTGCACGGGTTATTATTACAGTATATATATTACTCTGGTACGCAGTCAACAGGTGAACCCAATTTATCCAGCTTCTGCAATAAATACAAGATTGCTGAGGGAACATACATCTGAACATACACTGCTTTTGGGAGTGTTTCACGGTCCAACAGTTCTGGTCAGGTATTTTTTTTTATTAGAATTGGAGAATATTTTCCGCTGCCCTCTGCAGTTATGACCTAAAATCTGCCTATTGGGCCTTATACAGAAACTGTATAACTCTTATGGTTTTAAAGGTACTCAGCTCTTGCAAATATTGCTACATTGTGCTCGCAAGTGTATTTTGTTGCAATGTATAAAGGTCATAACCCCTTTGGTGTCCCAGTGGATATGTATTGCTAATGGACTTGTCTCTAATGAAGCCTACTCCACAGCACAGACAAAACCCTTAAGGACTTGGGACCCCTTCCTTAAAAAAAAAAAAAGGTGGAGGAACATATTCCTGGGAATAAAAAATCTAGCGTGGAAGGGATAGAGGTGAAGTTGAGTGACCCCCCCCCCCGTTTTTCAGTTATATATTACATGTATAATGTCTGTGATATCCCTTCCTCTATAGTTTGCTGTTTTGTTTTATTATTATTATTATTATTTTAAATTATCCCTGTAATTGCCAAAAAAACGATATATAATGACACAAAATGCTTTTACAGCATTATTTGAGATTGTTTATTATATTGACAGTGAATTGTGTCTGAATCCCTGTGTGAAATCATGCCATTTTATTGGCCTGGGTAGGTCATGTTGTGAAGTGGAGCATGCCAGCAATACAATAAAAGGGCATCTAGGTCACATTACTCCAGCTTCTACTTGTCTGAAGGAAGTGCAAGTAGATGCCCGGAGTGTGGCCAGTGATGCAGCATCTTGTTCCCTATCGAGGAAACTCGACTCTGCATCATGGCTGACACTATGGGAATGCCAATACCAATGCCACCACATGCCAGAAGATGTCTGTCCTGGGGGTAAAAAAGTATGAACAAGCTGGGAGCAGAGCACCATTAGCCCTGTAAGATCCAGGACTGGGGTCCAGGACCACTTTGTTGAACCTGATAAGGGTGTGCGGAGAGGACCAACTCGCTGCAGCACAAATATCCTGGAGGGGATTGCCCCTAGCCAGAGTGCTGGACAAGGCAATACACCTAGTGGAGTAAGCCATAATCCCTAGAGGTGAAACCGCCCAGCATGCCTTATAGGCCTGGAAGATAGCTACCATTACCCAGCACACTGCTTGGAGACAAGATTGCTTTTGTTGTGACCATCAAAAGAGACAAAAAGGGAGAGGACTTATGTCATGTGCTCAGTCCCTGCCTCCGCAGGAAAACTGCTTCCTGATCATGTGCTCTGGAGTGTAAATCACAGCAAGAAAAATCTGAGAGAAAGCATGCCTTGAAAGAAGGAGGAACTGAGGTGAACTGGATTCTATAGCCTTTTCTCACAATACCCAGAATCCACTGCAACACACCTGGCAGAAGCTTCCATGCTGCCCAGTGGATTGAGAGAGGTGTTAGCCTCTCACTTTTCTCACCTTGACTGGTGCCCTGAAATAGTGAGCTGGAAGAGGCTAACCCAGGAATTGGCGACACATAACAAGCAGGAGCATGGGTGGGCATGGCTGACCCCCAGAGCACTGGAGGTCAGTGGGGTAGTGGGGGTACTGGTGGGGTAGGCAGCAATGGAGATGGCCAATAAGGGACATTTCTAGAAACCCTAGCTCTCAGGTGTTAGAATTCCTTTCTGGCCTGCCTGGCAGTGATGACCAGTGATTTTACAACAGGTGTCTCAGGCTTCTTTAGCAGGACAGCCTGGTACACTTCCAAAACTGCTGGGTTGGGGCAGAGGTCTCAGGGGAATTGGCCCCATTTCTGGATAGCAGGGACTGGGAAAGAATATGTTGCCAAGTGTTTCACCACAAGGTCAATCATGTTGTCAGTGCCACGCTGCTTGGTCTGGAGCAATCTCCTTTAGGCATCCCAAAGCTGCTGGGTGAAGGCAAAAAATGTCCCAAAATGTCATTACACGGAAATGCTGTCAATGTTTTTCTGGACTGCGGCAAGATCACTGCAAAATCCCCTGCTTCAGCATGTTGGGCCACAAACTATGCTTCCCTGGGTAGTTGCAGCAGCAGGCAAACCTGGTACCCTCATGGTGTACCAGGCTTTGGAGTAGCTGACGGTCTTCAGCCTGGACCTGGAGTTATTATTTCACTTTCTGTATCAGTAAATAAATTGATAAATCAACAACTTTTTTTTTTAAAAAAAACAGTGTTTTATTGTCACTGGTGCTGTAATTTGTTAATTTGTAACTGTCACTGGGTCCAGGCCTACCTAATCTATTTTTGGTTCTGTAAGTGGGCAACTTAAATAAATTCTCAGAATACTTTGAACAAATATGAGATATGTAAATCTAAAAATAACTAAATATATCAAAATGAATAAAGGTTTCATTTTTTCAACAAAATGTGCTACAGTTTCACCATATCTTTACAATATATAAATACTATTATAATTTTTCACAAAAAAAATATTGGCCTGACTTCCATGATGTTTTTATCGATGTGAGCAAATGCAGCAGATATGCAGTCCCACCAAATGCCACTTATTATTGGCCTGTGATATTTGTGCTGTTTTCAATAATGTACATCAGTATATTTTTGTAAGGTGGCAGTTGGATGTCCAGTAGGATCCATGTGCAGATTAATTTAACAAATGTGCAAGGAAACAAATTGAATTCGTAAGGCGTAATCCAAAAGGTGAAGCAAGCGCTGCTTAAAATGCTTGAAACAACAGTTCTTGATGCACACAATGCCAAAATACACAATCCAAAGACTAAAATATAACAATAGGCCAAATACTGGGAACATAGACAGTAGTTACAAGAGAACAGCTTGGTATGATGGAGAACTAACAATACTTTAAATGTTCATTCCAGTGGATGAAATTATTATTCATTGATGGAGACCTCGAAGCACTTTGACAAACAAACTGGACTGGACACTAAACTCAACAGCACTCTACAAGAAAGGACAGAGTAGGTTGTATTTTCTGAGTAGGCTTAGGTCCTTCAACGTCTGCAACACCATACTGCGGATGTTCTGCGAGTCTATGGTGTCTGGTGTCATTCTATGCAGCGGTCTGTTGGGGATGTAACGTGAAGATGGCAGAGAGAAATAAACTGGACAAACTAATCAGGTGGGCTGGCTCTGTACTTGGCATGGAGCTGGATCCAGTTCACATTGTTGATGATAGAAAAATGCTGTCAAAACTCCCTTCAATCCTGGACAACCCTTCTCATCCACTACACAGTGTGCTGGTTGATCAGAAGAGCACAGTCAGCCAGAGACTGATCACTGCCAAGTGTAGCACTGAGCGCTTTAGGAGATCTTTCATCCCTGTGGCAATTAAACCTTTAAGTATTGGGACATTTTCATGTCCAATACATAATAATGGGTGCTATAGTAATTATAGACCTTTCATGCACATTACAATTTCACCATTTTTTTTCATGTACAATACAATTGTACCATTATCACCTGTTAAAACTATCACCAATTTATAATCCTTGTGTGCAATATTACAGCTCTACACTAGTATCTCTTGCAGAATAACCTCCATGATCCCAACCAGTCTGGCTTCAAAACAGCACATTCCACAGAGACTGCCCTTTTGGCAGTCACTGAGAAACTACATGCTGCTAGATCAGCCAAGCTGTCATTGGTCCTCATCCTCCTCAACCTTTCTGCAGGATTTGACACAGTTAACCACAAGACTCTCTTGTCCACCCTCAGGAGTCTTGGAATTTGTGGAATAGCATGGGAATGGTTTGCTCTCTACCTGGATGGTTGCTCATATCAGGTAACATGGAAGGGATTGACATCTGCCCCTTGCAGACTCTCTACTGGTGTCCCGCAAGGCTCAGTACTTGGTCCTCTCCTTTCCTCCCTCTACACCCACACTCTTGGCAAAGTTATATCATCACATGGCTTTTCATACCACTGCTATGCTGATGACACCCAACTTATCTTCTCCTTCCCTTCCTCAGATACCACAGCTTCTACTCGGATCTCAGCATGTCTGGTGGACATTTCATCTTGGATGACAGCTCATCAGCTGAAATTTAATCCCAGCAAAACTGAACTGCTGGTCATCCCAGGTGATTCATCCCCAGCCCAGGATCTTGCATTACCCTGGACAACTCAATAATCCCCCTTGAGCCACTGCTCACAACCTTGGGGTAACCATGGACAATCAACTGTCCTTTTCCTCTCATGTTGCTAATGTGGCACGCTCATGTCAGTTTTCTTCTGTACAAGATTAGAAGGATTCCATTCCTGTCCACACATGCTAATCAAGTGCTTGTTCAGTCTCTGGTTACTGGACTACTGCAACTCTTTACTGGCAGGTCTTCCTCTGAATGCAATTCGTCCACTGCAAATGATCCAAAATGCAGCTGCACGGCTTGTTTTCAACCTGCCTATGTTCTCCCACACCACCCCACTGCTGCATTCCCTCCATTAGCTTCCAGTAGCTGCACACATCAGATTCAAAGCACTGATGCTTGCCTACAAAGCCAAGAATGGACCAGCACCATCTTAGCTTAAAGATCTTATTACTCCTCGCACTGCACCTCGCTCCCTCTGATCCACTTGCACTGCCTGACTGGTCCCACCATCTCTCAGGGCAAAAGGTAGGTTTTCATCTAGTCTCTTCTCTGTTCAGGCACCGAGGTGGTGGAATGAACTTCCCCTAGATGTCCATACAGCAGAGTCTCTAACTGTCTTCAAACAACATCTTAAGACCTACCTAGACTAATTTTAGGCTAATGGTATCCTAAGTCTGTAACCTATTGAACCAGTGTTAATGTTTTCAATGATAGAGACTTAAAGCACTTTTGTATGTCGCTCTGGATAAGAGCATCTGCCAATGCCAGAAATGTAAATGTACTATTTGTACAGTATTTGTATTTATTTATTCTATTTTACAGTTTATAAAACAGTATATACATTTATATTGTATTTCTTTCTTAATCTCTTATATTTTTATTTTCATTAGAGCAACTGTAACATGGCAAACAAATTTCCCCCTGGGATTAATAAAGTTCTTGAATCTTGAATCTTGAATGAAAATGGCAAAATGTAGTCCTCTGGTGGACAGGAAGGGGGATTACATGTGGATCTGTTACTGCCCAGTATCTCCTTTACAAGGTATGCAGGGGCCCCTTGAACTTCGATGGGAGGAGGTGGGTTGTCATTGGTGTTAAAACTGATATTGGTGTCATGGGCGGGATTGAGAAGTGAGGCATGGAGTGTGAGGGGCATACGATAGAGGACAGGGAGTGGAAGTCTGAAGGTGACCAGGTTTATTTGTCTTGGGATCTAAAAAGGTCCGATTTATCTTGGGCTCAGTAGGCGAACCTAATCGCCCTCTGCAGGTGAACATGGGCACTTTCCCAAACCTCTTGACTTCGCAATCAGATACAATGTCTTCAGGGAGGTCATCAACTCTGAAAATGTGATGAGCTTGGGCTGTTTCCATGGTTGTGGGTAGGCCTTCTAGGGGTATCAACTTGCATGTTTTAGAGAACCGGATGATGTTGACCAGTATGGCAGTGTGGCCCTGGGAGTTGGGAAGTCTAATTCCAGGTGAGACCACAGGGGCTGAGGTATGGGCAGAGGTTCTAGAAAGCTTGCAGCTAGTTGGAATGGCGTTCTAGACTGAGCACTTACTGCGCAGATATCCACAAACCTCTTGACATCACTGGACAGGGTAGGCCACCAGAAGGCGTTTTGGACAAATGTGGTCATGCATTGGACCCCGAGATGTCCTGAGCTAGGGGAGTTGTGGATCCACTGAATCGTGTGCTGACGAGGTCTCATGGGAACATACCGCTTCATGGCTAGGCATTCAGGAGGGGGAGCCTCGGCCTGGGAAATCTCTTCCATCTAGTCTAGGTGTATGGAAGTGATGATGACTAATGGTGGTAGGATGGGCTTTGGGGTGTGTGGCTGGTGCTGGGGGTCATGATGATGATTTAGAGCATCTGCTTTACTGTTCTTGGAGCCTGGTCTGTACATGACTGTAATCCTAGGAAGGAGACCATGGTTTTGTGAAATTCTCGTTTTTTTGCCTTGGTATAGAGGTGATTGTGTCTGAGTTGAGTTATTATGGTTTGTACTTGGGCCACATGTAGTGAAGATGTTTTGGAATATATCAGGATGTCATTAATATAGACTATAACACAGTGGTTGAGCAGATCTTTGAAGACTTCTTTTAGTTTTAAAAGACTGCAAAGTAAGGTTGTCTACTTTGTAGTAAGGTCATCTACTGACAGAACTAATGAGGAACTAATGTCTGTCTCTTTCAGACACCTCCCCTGGAACTGATCAAGCTCTGCTATGCTCCTGGGCCAATGCCTCCTGACCGTCATTGCCTCTAGCTCCTGCACCAGCTGCCAACCCCTACTCCAACAAGGATGAGTGAAACCATTTTCTACTAGCAGCCAAAGGAAAGCTACACTTTGGTTTTTTAAATTGCCTGTTTACTTTGACTCCATCTGAGCTCAGTAAAGACTTTGACATTCTTCATGACTTGTGTTCCCCTTCTTAGTGCTCTACAGAATGAATAGTTCTTCTTGAAAACTTCTAGCCATTGAATACTAAGAACTACTTGTAAATCACTTAATATTTTATTAGTTCACTATTAACTATGGAGAAATTATTGACTTTTAATAATTTAATAATAACAATAATACAAATTTCTACCAGTATTACCATGTGTAATACTGTTTTACATCTCCATGAACTACTGAAAAACAATACAGTAACACTTCAGTCTCACTTCTGGAGTTTCACTTTATTAATTTAAAAAATACTTGCAATGTGATTCATACATACTTGATGTAATGTACAAAACAATGTTGATGATGAATATGAAAGTTACATACTAATTACTTGAAACAATAAAACAATTACAAGCAACTGATGTTGCTTGACATTAGTGCAGCTTTTGATACCATCGATTATACTATTCTACTTGATAGGCTAGAAAATGTTGCTCTCCTGGCTCAGGTCTTATTTGACTAAACATTAACAGTTTGTAAATGTTAATATAAATGATGACTTCACTATGCATATTACTCAATGGTCATGTGCCTCAGTACCTGAGTGAATTGTTTTTTATGATCTGCCACACCTATTTCAATCAAAAGGTGCAGACTATTTGTTAGTACCTCAAGTATCAATGGCTAGAGAAGGGTTATTTAACAACCACAGTTATTTAACAACAGTGCTTAAACTGAAAACACATTTGTTTAGTCAAGATCTTTGTGAAAACTATTTTATGTTTTTTTTTTTTAACTATTCTGTCATAGTCTTGCCTGGAGTTGCAGGCTGCACTTTGCACATAATGTTCATTGGCATGCCTATTGGGGGCAGTGGTAGCTCAAGTGGTTAAGGCTCTGGGTTGTTGATTGGATGAAGCACAGCCAAGCTGCCACTGTTGGCCAGTTGAGCAAGGCCCTTAACCCTCCCTGCTCCAGGGGCACTGTATCATAGCTGCCCCTGCACTCTGACCCCAACTTCCTCAGCTGGGATTTGTAAAGAAAAGAATTCCAGTTCCTCATCATCGCAAAGCGAGTTTTTGTTTTGCCACTGTTGCCTCAAGCTTGTTCATTAAGGATAAATATAATTTTTTTAAAACTTTGTCTTTATTCTGAATTTTTATATTTTTCTAAAGCTGCTTTGAGACAATGCCCATTGTTAAAAGTGCTATACAAATAAAATATTATTATATATACAAATACAAATTAAATAAGAATAAGATTTAGTAAATATTAACATCAACATGCTATTTGATGGTAAAACATAAAGTTAAAAAACTGAACACCTGTACACCTCCCTCTGCAACTGGATCCTGGACTTCCTGACGGAAAGACCTCAGTCAGTCCAGATTGGGAACAGCATCCCCAGCAGCACCACACTGAGCACTGGAAGAAGGACTCAAGATAGATGAGGTGGTTATATTACCAAACCAACCTCCAATTAGAATCAATTTAGTTAAATCTTAAATTGTCGACTATGCCACTTCGGCATCACCCAAGAAAATAAACTGAGCCTAACAAGGCTCGTACAGGTTTGCTTGTCACACAGGGTCAGAAGAAGTGGGTTCCCATATAAAAATATATTTTATTTAAATTGAAGTGACAATGCCTAAACACTATGTTCATTCATTCACACTACGCACCCAAACCTCTAAGATCACATCTCTTAACAATGACAGTTAAATAAGGACAGGCTGTTTTTCACAAGTAGGAAAATTCACTTTCTGTAATTAATACACACCACCCAGTGCACTCACACAACCACCTCCCAAGGAGCACAGCACCCATGAAAGTGAAGATTCCTGCCAACACAAGAGATGAGAGTTAAAATAAAATAAAACAAAGAAAATCAAAAACAATTCCAGCTGGTGGACGCCAGTTAGTTGTCCACTCCAAAATAAACTAATAAAAGGAAATAAACAAAAGCCAAAGTTCAGTTAATAACTCAAATACAGAAATATACAATATATAAAAAATAAAGAAATAAACTAACCAAACTATGGAATCTGTCTACAAAGAGCCAAAACCCAAAAAAGACTGAAACAGAATATAACTAGAAGGAAAAATAATTTACACACATCTTAACAATGAAAATAACAAGAAAAGAAATAATGTAGAGCAGTCAACATTAGCACTAGAAATAAAAGCACATTAAAAGAATGTTGAGACTCAGCTACTAGTTGTTAAAGGTTTTGCACAAACAGCTAGAACACAGAATGCCGAGCACCCAGGCATGTGTAACACTCAGCCTTTGGACCCCCATTAATAAAACAAATTAATAAAAGGTTAGTTTTGCTAAAGTGTTATAACATTTTAGAGATACCAGCAACGTGTACATACATACTGTTGTGCACTTCTGGGATGCAGAATAAAAATCAATGGCGGGCCATGCATTTCACACCTAGGCCTTCTCTGGTGTCCTTCCTGAATTAATCCACCGCTATACCATCATACCATATACCACCAGAGCACAGTGCCATAACATCTCTCGTGTCCACCAGCGATTTTTTATACTTTCCAATGCGTCTTCTGATTGGCTAAAACTTAACAAGGAGAGTAGTTACCTCCTCTCCTGCCACATTTGCACCATGTTGCACATGTTGCACTTTCTGTATCTAGGACAACCTTCTGTCCTTAGCTTCTGTCCTTAGCTCTGTGTTGTTTGTGACAAAACTGGTTTTTTTTGGCAAGTCACATCACATCATGTATTTTCACAGGTGCAAAAATGAAGTATATGGAGAAAAGAACACTGTACCTACTGTGAAACATGGAGGAGGCTTGGTTATGTTCTGGGGCTGCTTTGCTGCAACCTGGCACAGGGTGTCTTGATCTGTGAAGGGTACAATGAAATCTTAAGACTATCAAGGCATTTTGGAGCAAAATGTACTGCCCAGTGTCAGAAAGCTTGGTCTTAACTGCAGGCCATGGGTCCTCCAACAGGATAATGACCCAAAACAGCTAAAACACCCAAGAATGGCTAAGAACAAAACATTGGACTATTCTGAAGTGGTCTTTTATGAGCCCTGATTTAAATTCTATTGAACATCTGTGAAAAGAGCTGAAACATGCAGTCTGGAGAAGGCTGACCTGAGACAGCTAGAGCAGTTTGCTCACGAGGAGTGGGGCAAAATATCTGTCAACAAGTGCAGAAGTCTCATTGAGAGTTAAAGAAATCACTTGATTGAAGTGACTGCCTCAAAAGGTTGTGCAAAAAAAGTATTAAATTAGTGGTACCATAATTTTTTGTCCAGGCCAGTTTCATTAGTTTGTTGTTTTCATGCTTTTGTTGAACCACGATTCAAAAGCAATGTCTGATTTTAATTAGTCAATTTTCAGTAAATCTTTACTTATTATTACTTTTGTCAGTTAAGTTATTTCAGTGAGCATTGCGAGTTTTTCTTTCTTTAATGGAAGGGTTACAACAGTTTTGTCCATGTTTGTATATATGCACCTTTTTGGCTCCTCTTGGTGTCAGCACCGCTTTTTTCCTTCGTTCTATCCTGGGGTCACACACCATTTCCTCAGGCCAAAGTTTCAGGTGATTTAAATAACCATAGTTATTAACAGTTGTCACGAATTTTTGTGGCATTTTCTTGCAAGACCACAAGAGGGCAACCCTGAACATATTAAGTAACTTCTAAACTAGCAATGATTTTTCAGAATTCTTTATTATAAAAGAGACCAAATTCAAATTCAGCAGCCACTTCACAGCTGTTGATTATGTGCTACTTCTTATACGTCTTTTATAACAGCAGAAGTAGTAACAAGTTAAGACGAGTTTCATGAGTTTCATTCTTCTAAGTAGAGTAAGTGCTATACAGTGATGCTGTTCTCTAAACCAACCACTTGAGTGCAGCATTTGACAATGTTGACCATTTGGAAATATGACAGGTTTAGACAAATTAGTTTTTTGAGGGCTTTTAATTGACTTTTTTCAGTTTGTTAATGTAAATGGAATCTTTACAAGTGAATATTACCTTACTTTGGCTGTTTCTCAGGTGATCAAGTTGATGCTATCTATAAATTAAAATATATATTCCTATCTAAAAGTATTGGAACAGCAGGGCCAATTCTGTTGTTAATGCTATACACTGAAGGCAAATGGATTTGAGATATATAAAAAAAGACAAAAGTGAGATGTTACATCGGAATTTAAATTTTTATTTCCTGATATTTACATCTAGATTTGACATGTATCTGATGGGTGTAATTGCTGCATCTGTGTTTGTGTTTATTCTCTCTGTATCTATTGTGAATTTGCTGTTGAGTCCATTTCAGGTTTTCCATGCATAGTTCATAGTTCATTCCGGTTTAATCATGCATTTCACTACACTATGTGCAGTCATTTTCCTTTCATTTCTTTGTTTAATTTATTAATTTCATTTCATTTCACTCTGGCTTATTACACTTCAGTGTCTCTCCACTGGTACGTGGGCAGTTTGGACTCAATGTGCCATTCTTGTGCTACATTTTTTTTGGGTCTTTGTGTTTTTGGTTAGTCAGGGAGAAATCATCTTTCTTGTCAGGGCAAAACAGCTTCCTTTTGTACAGTTAGTTTTACAATACCGATGACTTGATCGGTGAACATTCTCTATATTATGTCTCATAAATGTTTGTTTGTTCTATTGTCTTCATTCTCACCCATATTGCTATTGTGCTATCATCTTAAACTTGTTGCTGAAGAAAATTGCCACACCCACTTCATTTTTTAGCACTCAGTATTGATGCTGAACTGCATAGATTGTGACATTCAATAAATGTCAAACAATATGGCCATCATACCTCAGTCAATTCTGAGGAGGCAGAGGTAGTTTACTCAAATAGCTGTAATTCATGATTGTTTATGCAAATCTGAAGCATATTCAATACAAGGTTCTGAGTATAATTGCAAATGCTGGGGCATCTTCAAGATTCAAGATTCAAGAAGCTTTATTGTCATTTCAACCACATATAGCTGACGCAGTACATAGTGAAATGAAACAACGTTTCTCCAGGACCTGGTGCTGCATAACTGTATGTGTGTGTGAGAGACAGAGAGTTATGTAGAAAGAAACTGTTACACAGTCTGGTTGTGAGGGCCCGAATGCACTGGTACCTCTTTCCAGATGGCAGGAGGGTGAAGGGGTGTGAGGGGTGTGTAAGAGTGTGTGTGAGGGGTGTGTGGGCTCAGCTACAATGCTGTTTGCTTTATGGATGCAGCATGTGGTGTACATGTCCCTGATAGAGGGGAGAGAGACTCCAACTTCTCCAAACTAGAAACTCCATCTTCTCAGCTGTCCTCACTATCCGCTGAAGGGTCTTGTGATCCGAGACAGCGCAATTCCCAAACCAGGCAGTGATGCAGCTGCTCAGGATGCTCTTGATGGTCCCTCTGTAGAACACAGTTAGGATGGGGGGAGGGAGATGGGCTTTCCTCAGCCTCCTCAGGAAGTAGAGACGCTGGTGGGCTTTCTTGGTGATGGAGCTGGTGTTGAGTGACCAGGTGAAGTTCTCTGCCAGATGAACACCAAGGAATTTGGTGCTCTTGACGATCTTCACAGAGGATCCGTCGATGGACAGCGGAGAATGGTCACACTGTGCTCTCCTGAAGTCAACAACCATCTTTTTAGTCTTGTCGACATTCAGAGACAGGTGGTTGGCTCTACACCATGCTGTTAGCTGCTGTACCTCCTCTCTGTAAGCTGACTCGTCGTTCTTGCTGATGAGACCCACCACGGTCGTGTCATCGGAGAACTTGACAATGTGGTTGGTTCAATGATAACAGATGGAAAGAAGTCCAAATAACGTTTATCAGAAACCCGAAAATTGAATCTGAAATTTCAGCAGAGGTGTGCTAGTTCAAACTGCTAATCTGTAACTGAATTTTTATTTAGCACGGATTTACTTCAAAAACATGGCCACCTTCAATCAGTCAGCTTTCAGTAGGTATTTGAGCCATCAGAAAATTTCATAAGTTCATCCAAATTCTTTTCACTATGCAT
The DNA here is from genome assembly GCF_019097595.1 of Hemibagrus wyckioides. Lineage (NCBI taxonomy): Eukaryota > Metazoa > Chordata > Actinopteri > Siluriformes > Bagridae > Hemibagrus > Hemibagrus wyckioides. Next base: position 3,468,259 of record NC_080715.1, on the reverse strand, counting down.
CTTGGCAAGAACTTGCCACTGGAGGCACCATTTGTGAGGAGAGCTTTTACTTTGTAGATCACCAAAATGAACAGCAGGGTGCTTTTCAGTGTACTTTGAAGTTTACAACCTCTTTTAGGGGAAAAAAATCATACAAGGTATTCTCTTGACAACAGTTTTTTAATGATTTTATGTAATACAGCAATGGCAGCTATAATGACACTAATATGATTAGGCTTGATTAGCATGATTGTTGTCTTGAGATTAAAGCAAAAAGATAAAATAGTAAATTAAATAATTAGCTAAGCAAATTAAGTTTACATTCATCACTACCAATCCCAAGTGTTTCTCTCTAGAATAATGTGACAGCTTTTAAGTTACCTTAGATTTATCTGTATTCTTTATACTATATAATGAAACAAGCCTTAATAAGTTTTTTTTTTCCATTTCATAAATACTGGTGTTCTATTTTATTTATAGTAACATCTGAAAGTCCACTATCATCCATTTACTCATTAAATCCATAAGGCTTTCACATAAACTTATGTAAGAAAAAGCATGTAAGTAAACCTGCTTCCATTTCCAATACGCCAACTCTATTTTACTCTTATATATGAGATTAAAAGTGATGATCCTCAGTTAAACATACTACATTATCTAGATCTCAGTGAATTCTTGAAGAATGCTTCTTGTTCTTGATGCAGAAAGTCATCTGTTTAGAAGGAGAAAATATATGGTTTTTAACATTCAGATAGAAGGAATCATTGAAAGAGAAACTGAATGTGATATGAACTTCTACTGTTAAGCTTTTAATACTAGTCTGAAACTTATAGTATTTATCATGCCATTATGAAATTTATATTCAAACTCACACAATCCTGGTCAATGTTACTGATGTTTTGTTTCAGTAATAGCAGAGAAAATTAAGCTTCTCATTGCAGTATCTGTTCTCCCAGGTGTACGTGTTGAAGTTGAAGGCACCACAGTGGTAGGGCCGGGATGGGCATTGAGGCATTGATACCAGGCTTCGCACTGGCATTCCGTCCACCCAGAACCATTTTCCATCGAGGAAGCGCAGGCCTGTCCACACACTGGCTGTTTCGGCTTGTTTGGTCTCTGTTTTAAGCAGGTCTAGCAGTGTTTGTGAATCCACAATGGCCAGATAATAGTAGTGACTCCTGCAATACTTAAAAGCCTCCTCCCATGTTTTATTCTCCTTTACCAATGTGAACCTTCTGTTGCAAATTGAAGGGCGATTTATCCAACATTTATCATCAATCCAGCCATATGCATTAATAGCAGCACAATTCTCATCTTGATTCTTACCATTTGGCTCGCTGTCTCTCCAGTTTAAGAAATTAGGCTCTTCTTGACCAGACCACTGCCAGGTATCTGCAAGTGGTTCAGTTCTCTTTAGCCCAATCCATGTGAGAATAGTGTTGTCTTCTGTAATGTTCACAGCTCTCTGGTTTTCCTCTTCAGTAGTGATGCTAGCTATATCCCTATAGAGATACCTGCAGTAGGCCTGAGCTGTGGTCCAGTTCATCTGCTGTGAAACATAAATGTATTCTCTTACCAGGCCCACAGCTGTCCCATACAGAAGTAACAGCTGACAGATAAAGAGAGATTTCATCTCTGCTGCGATGTGTCTGTGCTGTATAAACCTTTACCTGTCTCTCCACCAACTCAGCTTATACCTTTTCGTCTCCAGCTCAACTAAATTAATTCAAAGCACATGCAAAATAGGATGATAGCTTGGACAAAATAAACTCTGACAAGTCCCTTAAATTCTCAATCCTAACCATGCAGCAATTTAAGAAACATTTAAATATTCAAGCCTATCTCGGTATGGTGAATATCTCCAAAGAAAAATGGTTGGTACATTTCATGTGCCCTTTTTCACAACACTTTTTTCTAAGTCAAAGGTCATCACAGATGTAATTTATATATCACTGGTTAATATGAAGGTAATGTTGAAAATTTCATTTGATAATGTGTTTTTGTTGTAATTTGGGTTAGTACAAATTTAGGTTACAAATAATTTTGACAGATTCAGTAACACTGAGATTAGGAGAGGAGTGAATTTTTCCTCTATTGCTACTGCTTTGTGATTTATTATTATTATTATTATTATTATTATTATTTTATTTATTATTATTATTATTTATTTTTTATATTTATTTTTTATATTTTTATATATTATACATATTTTTAATTTTTTTTTTCAAGTTTGATAAACTGTTTTTTGTAAACAATTTGATAGATTATTTCATCTACAAATTAAATAATTCTGCCAGAATGACAATGAATTGAATGAATGACAATTTTATCGATGGTGAGACAATTACTTTCAAAAAGAGAAGCTCTGAGTATTTTTTAGAATGAAATTCAGTAATTTCCTTCCTTTATCAGGTAGAATTCAATTTATCTTGTTACCTGAATGCTCAGTTTATCGGGCCATCCCACCCATTTCACTTTTTCCCAGTTTTAGAATACTCTGAAGGCATTTGCTTTGGTGACCTTGGTTTGATTTTAATTTCTGGAATAGTAATTGTCGTTGTACCCTTGAACCAAATCCTGTACAATGTTTGTGTATTTTCACTGCATTTTGAACATTTCTGAACACAAATCCTTGTTTCTTTGAAACTTTGTAGATCCTGGTTTATGTAGACTGTTACAAGAATGCATTCAATTTGACAATGTGGCATAGTCTTTACTGTACACGTGATTTTTTTTACAGACTATACGAATTACTTATCCAAACAGTCTGACCAACTCACAGTGGTGTAGCTAGAAGGAAATCAGGTAAAACAATTAGTTGAGAAGCTGTTCAGAAAAATGTACTGAAGTATTGAAAATAATGTTCATTTTTTACTCTCTATTAAAAAAACCCTTCCATTGTTGAAAATATGAAAAATGTCTCAGATGAGGAAAGGATATATTACATGATACAGTATACCCACAGATCTCATTCTGAGCATATGTGAACAACCTTTAAACATGCTTAGAGGGAACATGACAGACCAATACCAGGATTTAAAAAAAAAAAGAAAAGAAAAAATGGTTTAAATTATTTGTGGATAATAAAGCATTTGTAGAAACAAAAAGGAAAGTTATTAATCAATCTGGAGGAATTATTCTTTCATTACCCAGTGTAGCTGGTCCCTTTAATAAGCAGCTTAGTCACGTCCCATAACAATTAACATACATACAACAGAGAAAATGTATTTAGTCCCACAACATCAGCTTGATAATTTAGAAATATTTCCACAGAGAGAAAAAGCTTAAGAAAGCAGTGTTGAAAACTTAGATGAGGCTTCACATTTTGTCAAGGACTGATCTGAATGATAATGAGAAGGCAAAATTCTACACATTGGCTCTGCAAAAGTTTCAAACTTGCTTAAACTAGAAGAGCAGGAAACTGCTCAACTGACCCTGTCTTTACCTAAAATAACAGAAAGCAAAACAAAAGCAGCAGTGACTGAAGGTGTGCAACATCCCAGAGAGGAAATCATATAAAATGTGCTTGCTAACATGTTTGCAAAGAACAAAAGTAATGTTTTGTAAATTATGGATTTTTTTTTTAAATATAGCTACATTTTGTGGAATGATGACAGTAAATTTGTTTTTAAAGGAGCGACTATCAAAGGATATTACATGGTGAATCTGCTTAAGAACCTTAAGAATGTCCTCTCATAAGGTATCTGAAGATCTTAAACTTTAAAGTCCCAGATTTTATTAATGACAAATTCTGCCTACTCTCGTCGTCAGGATTCAGGATGAATACAAATACATTCTACCTGTCCATATACACTTTTCTGTTCCAGTTGTTTTCTTTATGTTAAAATTAAAGATTGGACTCAACAGTCCACATTATCGGACTGGAAAACAGGTTGAAATGGTTTTTCAGGATATTGAGTACCTTCAAATTCAAATTACCTTCTACATAGAGTGCTAAAAAACATGTATCATAATGTAAATGAAAAATTAACAGGGTTTTTATTGAACTTTGAAACAGCCTTTATTTGTCACATATACATTACAGCACAGTGAAATTCTTTCTTCGCATATCCCATCCTTGGAGGTTGGGGTCAGAGCGCAGGGTCAGCCATGATACGGCGCCCCTGGAGCAGAGAGGGTTAAGGGCCTTGCTCAAGGGCCCAACAGTGGCAACTTGGCGGTGCTGGGGCTTGAACCGCTGACCTTCCAGGCAACGACCCAGAGCCTTAACCACTTGAGCCACCACTGCCCTTTGTATGATTTGTATGATCCACTGAAGGCATTGCTGTCTCCCATTCCAAAAATAATGATTTTAGGTAAGGGTCTGAAGTAAGGATTCTTTTATGAGCAAATGCGGTTTCCTGCTGCTAGGCTGAAGGTCTTCATGCAGACTCTTTTAATAGGATACATGGCAGTGGCAGTAAGGAGCTTGCACATGACTGAATTTTACAGATGGTGAGGCGGTTACTTTCCTCACAAAAAGAGAAGCCATGAGTATTTTTAGAATGAAATTGTAATTTCTTTCTTTAATCAGGCAGAATTCAATTTATCTTGTTGACCTGAATGCACAATTTATTTATTTTTTGTATTTGCTTTGTTGATGTTGGCTTGATTTTAATGCTGGAATAGTAATTGTCATTGTACCCTTGAACCAGATCATGTACAATATCTGCGTATTTTCATCACATTTTGACCATTTTTGAGCACAAAAATCTTATTTCTTTGAAAACTTTCAGGGCCACCGCATAACCCTGGTCTAATAACGTATAACCAAGGGTTATTGGAAGATTACAATATCTCTTCTAGATTGCAGACTGCCGAGAAACAATCAAACATCAATAGGCCAATGACTGTCTTGATTAAAAAGGGTAATGAGAGAGAGATGGCAATGACAAAGTAATGAGAAAGAGTGGCAACACACACACACACACACACACACATACACATATGCAAAAGCTGTGAGTCTGAGCAATAACAATGATTTAAGCATTTTAGCTGAAATGTATCTGTTGCTTCAAGATCAATGCAAAAGAAAGCTTGGCCCATCAGATTTCCTATTCAAATCTGTCCATACAGTACAACAAAACATACTAGCTCTGTAATTATCAACACTTGGAAAATGTCCAATCACATTAACAGATCTTAACTTATGGTTGTAAAATCCTGATTAATGTTTTGGATGTTTATTACTCATTTTGAGTTGAAGCTTCTTATTGCAGTCTCTGTTCTCTCTGAAACCTTCACGTCTCTGTCATTTTTTTTCTTCAATAGTGATGGTAGGCAACTCTCTATAGTGTAATCATTTAGCTTTAATCCAGTTCATCTGCTGTATTCTCTTATCAGACTCACAGCCATCCCATAAAGTACCAGAAGGTGACAAATCTCTTTAAGCCTTTACTTTTAGAACTTACAATTTTCAGTCTACTGCTCCCCAACCTCCTGCCACCAAATTCTCATTCCTGAACTTGAAGCAATTTTAAAAAACATTTTTAAACATTCAATATGGTAAGACAATATAAATGTATGCTTTATTGGAACTTTTTGAATGTATTGTCCGTAATACTGGCAAAGGTAATATTCTAAAAATAAAAAACATAAATGCTATTGTTTATTTGCATTGCAACACACTGTAAACGAAAAACATATATGCAGTACTATGCTCAAAAAGCTTTAACTGGGCATATTTACTGACAGCCTGTCCACCTCACATTTGTACCTGCAATTTATCAAGCTTTTGCTGTGAAAGAATTATTTCTGTGTAACTGCATGTTTTACTGTGCATATGGCAATAAATTCTTGAATATTGAATATCAGCTAGAATGACCACCTTATTTATGTTTAACAATGCAGCTTTAACTTACTGCAAAGTTTTAAAGGTACAATGCTAAAATTAGGAAAGATCATACGAGGAGAAAATGTAGAGGAAAAATTATATATTAATACAAATTTGTAGTGCATATAATATTTGAAGGTCCCAAACTGTCTAAATGCTACTCCAGCTTGGTCCAACATTGTATCTATTTCCTGATTTATTTATGAATTTTTAATTAGATAGCTCTGTAAAAAATTACTTAAAAAATGTATTTAGCCCAGCTCACTTTCTGAGTAAGTAAGGGTTATCTATATATTTTGCAGTGTACTTTCATCCACCAATGTTTTTTTTTCTTGTGTCACTCCAGTCCATTTCATCAATTTTAATTCAGTTTGGCAGCTGAAAGGAGTCTCGAGTTTCAACACTTTGTAACAGTCAGGTAAATATGTATGTTTTTCACTATAAAAAAATATTCATTATGGTGGGATTTATGCTTCAAATGCTTATAATATCCAGCCTGAATTTTTGGTCTTATTAAATTCAAGAGAGAGGAAAGGAAAGGCTGAGGGGAATGACTGTGTACCTCTTCTTTAATGTATCTGAGAACTGAAACTATTTATTCTTTAACAATAACAATAATGTAACAATAAATGGAAAATAAGTAGGCCTACAGTGTGTCATTCTTTGATAAGTTAAGAATTACTGGTATGGACAAATAACTGTGTAATCAGAGGAATAAAACATTCTGGATGTTGAAAATAAACTATTTTGTTGTATCATTAACTCACACAATAGAGCTTTGCAATGTCAAAAAATTTATTTCCTTCCAGAGTTGTATTCATTTCTCAGCAAGATATTGTATTAATGATGTTGGACCACTGTGTAAAGTCTACTCTGGACCAGTGTAAATCTGGAATCATCAGACCACATGAAATTTTTCTCCAGGGTACAATCTTTATGCTCCCTACAAAATTGAAATTTTCCCTGATAAGTGGTTTTCTTAAGGCAACACAGGTACCAAATTAAATCACAAAAGCAGTTTTAGCTTTAACACAGCACCGCACAAACACAAAGAAAAAACACAATATTCTCTTAAAAGCAATGTTTTGATGGCCCTATGCAGTCAAACATTAAACGTAATTTAGCTTGCAGTAAGTTGTAAAAAGAAACATTAGAATTAAAATAGTAAATAGTTCTGTGAACAGTGGTAGTATTAACATTGAAAACAACGAGAAAAAAGTACAACATATTGTCTCAAGTTGCCACAAACATACGTACATTTTTTTTCCTTTAAATCACTCAGTAATATATTTGTCTAGTTTCATTAGCAGCTTTGTTGCTATTTTCACTGCCTCTTGTGCATCTTCGGTTTTGAACTGTCCGTTTGGAATGTGGGGTGATGGGTGGAGGTTTGGATATTGAGTTTTCTTACCATCAACACCAATTGCCCTCAGGTGATTCACAACATGGGGCAAATCATTAAGGTAGATAGCATACTGTGATACTTTCTGGGCGAGGCCTACAATGGTGGATGTAGTTCCAGGATGCTGTCCATTCCTTCTAAATTCTGTCGCTATTAGAGCTTTTTCCACTGCCTGATGCACTTTAAAAAGACACCACTCTGGGTTTGTGTTGTATTCAAAGTCACTCTGAGCAGCAAGAAGGTCACACTGTGCTTGTCTATACCAGCGCTTAGCTTCCTCTCTGTTTGGTCTTGGTGTTTCTTGGAAATGTGACCAAAAATTATATTGCCGTCTGAAATTGTTCTGATAAAACCGCTCCCGTCCTCTTTTGTGACTTCTAGCCTGATTGTTCCATCTATCATAGAAATTGCTGAAGTTGGCCCAGTGTGTTTTATTTGGTTGTGTAGATGTTTTGTGTTTGGTCTTTCCTTGCTGTAGATCTTCAATTCTGTTCAGCAAATATTTAAATGCTTCATTGGCAAGGTCTGTGTTGTCCGGGTTCTTGTCTGGATGCCACCTTAAGTACAGACGTCTAATGGCCTTTGATTTGTCCTCATCAGACATCTTCCAGATCTCTTCTAAGCTCTGGTCAATCTCTGTTTTAACCTCTTCCAATGTTTGTGGTAAGGGCCTCTTTGAGGATGGTGCAGACTGTGAAGGTTCAGATTGTGATAGTTCAGCCAAAATGTTTATGTCTGTGCAGGTAACATTTCTGGTAACAACTGCACCTGATCCTTTTTCTCTCTTAAACTGATAAAGATCAAGGGAGCTAACTTCAATGATATTTTCATCTCCAATTTGAATTCTGTATCGTGAAGGATTTAGTTTGGTCTGTCCTGGATACTGATCCAAACACTCCACAACAATGGCAAAAATATATTCATTTTCCAATTCATCATTACTGAAACCAACATACTCCCCTTTCTCAAAATTGTTGAGGAGGTCCATATCAAGGGAATCATGCCATTCTTCTGGTATCGGAGTTCCAGGGCTTGGACGGAAACTAAGTCCCCCATCACTCACAGTGTTACGGACTCCATGTTGTTCCAAGGCCCTTTCAACATCTTCCAAGTTTTCACATAACAAAAGATGTCCCAGTACTGGTAGGCTTAATGAATTCAATGAATTTTCCAGAAGCGCATTGATTTCTTTGGTAAGATACATATTGACCTCATTCACCACTTTGAGAGCCATGTTATCATTGTGCTTCAAATAGAAAACACACTCATCTTGCTGTTTTTCCACATAGACCTGAGTTTCAGTCTCAGTACCTTCTAGTGGCTGGTGATTTAACAAAAGTTCAGTGATTAAATTCTTGCAACAGACAATTTGAATTTTGCCAAATATTTTTTCACACATATGTGCAGCTTCAGCCTGTGTAATGGTGCCTTTGGTTTGATCTCTGATCAGACATATGAGACCATGATGGAATTCACGAGAGGACAGACGTTTTTCAAACCAGCCACTAAATTCACATGACTTTCCATAATCACAGTGTTCCACAAGTGTGGAAACCAGATTCACAGAAATTACTTGAGAGAGCAGTTTAGGCTGACTTTCTTTAGGAAGCAACTGCAACAGTTTTTGATGTTCATATGGATCTTTTTTGAGGTGACACTCGTTTAGTTTCACAAGTAGCTTCAGTTTTGTTTTCAGTGAATCCTCTAGTCTGTTGGCCTGAAAGAAGGTGTCGTTGAAAAACAATGTGCTGGACTCATAGAGTTTTCCATCTGTCGATGGGAGGTATAGAGTGATGTTCTGAAAGTCAGTTACTGTTCTCTCCTTGTTTATCAGCATGAAAAGCTGCTGCACAACACGCTGAACAGTTTTCTGCTGGTTTGGTTGAAGGGTTGTCTTATCACAGCACTCTGTATAGATTTCCTCAAGTACAGTGCAGAATTGTCTGACAGTAGGCTTTTCATCAACACCAATCTTCTTGAAGAATTCTGCATACATTGCATGTTTTGGTTGTATGGGGTATAGGTATGGCCTGAACTCATCAGCATTAGGTAGTGTCAGGAGTGCTTGACTAGCTTTCACAAGATATGTGTCATTTTCAACAAGAACAAGAGGAACATTAGCCAACACAGACTCATTAAAATGCACAGATTGTAGATAGGCATATGATATCTTGAACACTGTAGCTCTCGTCTCTACCAACTCTTTTGTTCTGCACTGAGATCTACAGATATTTTTTAGGTTCTGCATGACCTGCTGTGAGGGTGGTTCATCCAAGGCTCCAGCCTTCCTTAGAGCATCTAACTCTTTGGGATTGAAGTCTCTTGAAGGCAGTATTGGCATGGCAGTCCATATGAGATATTGATGATCAGACTGCTTTTCAAGCAGTGATTCTTTGATGGCAATCATGTCCCGTCCTTGGGCAAATGCATTGTGATAATCACAAAGTTTTTTTTCAATCTGCACAGCCACGATGAATTTTATGGTTGCGATTCTTTGCATTAAATTTGATTTTTTCTCATCAGCTAAACGAAGAGCTGTATTTAGCACAGTTGCAGATCTGTGTGTTATAATGTGCAGTTCAGTGTCACCTTTAGCATCTGATTCAATTTGTTTAGCAAATGCTATTATCTCCTCTTCAGATACTTTATGCTTTAGTCCAAGGCTCTTGATGAGAGATTTTGCTCTCGTACTATTTTCGAACAGTTTCCAAAAAGTCTTCGGGACAAATTTGTCCTTTGGAAGCATAACTTTATACAGGTTTACCTCTTCATCAAAAAAGTATGAGGCCTTCTGAAGACAGCCATTGATGTCCAGAATAAATCTGACATCTCTCAATGCTAAGGCAATGCTGTCTTTATGGTCTTTATAGTCAGATCGTTGGCTCAGGTCCACTAGCAGTCTTATCAAGTCAAGAAGCTGGGTGTGATTAAGTTTATGTACAGAAGGAATCACAAATTTAACACAGTACTTTAAATCGTCCAAAATCTTAATGTCCAGACATTTTGACAGCCTGACATTTACAAGGTTGTGTTTGAGAAAAATGCAGCCACTGTGATCAAACATGAACAAGCCTGGAAAGATTTCTTGAAAAACAGTATTCAAAATGAATACATTGCTGTAAAAATCAATTCTTTGACGATTTCCACAAATGGTCTGAAACAAAGGCAAAGATTTAAACATTCTCTGATACTCATTTGTGTTTGTAGAGCCAGATTGTAGAAAGAGTTGAAGCTCATCACTTTCATCACCAGAAAGCTTCTCAAACTCTGAATGAGAAACTGTGTCCAGCTGCTTCAGAACAGCACTGCTGTCAGTGATATTTAGCAGTTCTGGCTGTACATATCTGTACACAAATGTACGAAGCCCTAGGAAAAAATCAAGGTCTAATGTCATGGATCCAAGCTTAATGAGAATGGCAGAAATGCGTTCCTTTGGCTCATGAACAACACAGTGTAGATTTTCAATTTTTTGCAGAAAGCAGGTTTCTTTTTGACCTGGATAAATGACAGGCAAAATCGGACTGCCGGAGAAGTGTTTCTTTATTTCACTAAAGACATGATTTTCCGTTTCACCTGGGGAATTCTTCTTTTTGGCTTCATCATCAAAAAAGTTCCACAATTGCTTCAGCCATTCTTTTGTTTCCTTTCCTGCTGTATGAAGCCTGTTTGTTTCATTAAGCAGTGAGTGTTGAAGTAGTTGTTGAAGAACTGGCTTTATAAACTTTGCTGCCACTGGGATGCTTAATTTCTCAATATATTTTCCCTTTTGCAGAATAGTTTTGTGGCAAGAATTAACCTGATAATCTGCAAATTCTGACTTGTGTTCCTTAAAAATGTCAGCAAATTGTGAGATCAGTTTTGGAGAATTGGAGCTGAACTTCCTCAACATTTGATCTTGGGTGAGGAGGAGAGGCAGCCCATTAAGGTCAACAGACCAAGACTCTTTATCAGCATTACTAAGGCAAAATTTCAGTAGATTTGAACATGCTTTTGAATCTTTGATTAAAGTCTGGTTGATGGGTAATGGTAAATCATCTGTAGATTGTGAGAGATCATTCATTCTTTTCTTCTTCAAATAACTGATCACTGATAAAGGACTCACTTCAGCCACTTCCACACCTGCAGTCTTAAAGCTCTGCCAAACTTTTTTCATTGCCCATGAATATGGTACCAAGTTCATGCCAGTGTGCTCTAGTACTTGAAGAATACTATTGTGGCTCTCTGTTGTGAAATGAGGTGAATCTGTTGAATTGGGTTTTGAAACACTTGACCAGTTAAATGTGTACTTTGGGCCAGAGCCATGCAAGGAGTTATCAGTAACACTTTCAAGTGTTGGTATCACAGGAAGGTTTCGTTGATTAATTGACCTGTAGACTTCATTGATCATATCATGCCAAGCTTGGACAACCTCCTTTGACACAAAGGGAAAGTAGTTCAGACAAAAGTTCAGATGTGATTTGAGATTTTCGATCTTCTTGGGTTCACCCTTTTTAAAACTTGAACAGATGTGTGTTAGAAGGTCAGCATACAGAGGTGCAATGGTCTTCAGTTGCAGTAACTGATTCCATCTAGTCTTTGAACTCTCACCATCTTCTTTCCACAGATCTCTTCTAGAATGATCAACTTCAAAATTTCCATTCACATGGACAGGAAGACCAGTTATTCCTGGCAATGGCAGAGAACAAAAAGCTTTTCCATGAAATTCATTTTCTTTAGGTTTTGTGCCTAAACAAGCTGCCAGGCCTGCCTGAGGTACTTTGTCATGAGATTTACCTTCTTCTTGGATTTGAAGAAAGGATCCATATTGCTCTGCAATAATCCAGTAGCTTTCTTTTTTTCCTGATCTTATCTGAACTTTATAGAAAGCTTGGTGTGGAATTACAGTTCCAGATTTGAAGGAATTGCGAACATGGTTATGAAAACCTTCCCTTTGCTCCATTGTACTCTCTGTTACTTTTTTCTCAATTAGGAAATAATTGGCTTCACATCCATCCTTGTTGATTTCATGGAAGTGTATTTTTGTGATGTACTTCAAAAAGAGAATCAGTTCCTCTGGATCTGATTTTAAAGCCTTGAAAAGATCCATAATTTCATAATCTCTAACTGCATTTCTAGATATTTCTGATTCAGCTGCCATTTCTTCTGTCCTGAGTGGAAATCTGAACATGGTTCCAGAATTAAGAGGAAATTTTTCAGGAAGAAAGGTATGGTAAACATCCTGGAAAGATGTTTTGAAATTTTCATCCATTGAATACATGCAGCCTGGTGACTCCTTTGTTCCAGCTTCCACATATTTCAGATTTGGATCAGATATGCAGAGATATTCATCACCACTTAGTATAGATGGACAGTCAGTCAGCTGGTAAACAGAATTAAAACCAAGACCATATTTCCCAGTCCTACCCAAAGTGCCATGTTTTCCTCCTTCTCCTAGTTGCTGAATTCCTATCAGGTCTTCATCTGAGAATTTCTTGTTGTTGTACACACAAAGTGCTGGGCCTTGAAGCAACTCCCATCTTTTCCCAAATGTTTTTCTAGTCCCATGCTTTCGTTTGTCCCATACAAAATGGATTTCTGTTGCCTCTGCATCATCAGCATTCTGAATGAGTTCTTTCAGGATATCTTTCTTGGCTGGATAGGCTTCAATTATGTTTTTTATCCGAACAGTTAGTTTCTCGTGTTGTCCGAACTCCTTAGCAAAGGGTGAAAACTCACTGACTAGATGATTCTGTAGTGTATGGTGTCTTGTTGTCACTACACCAAAACAGCATGCAACCTCTCGAGGTATTAGTTTATGACAGAGGGTTACCCCAGCATGCACTGGCATCCATGGAGTGTCATTAAATTTTAGCTTGCTTGAATTTGTCAACACACCTCTTTCATCAGGCATTAGACAGTTTTCAACAGCTCTAGCTGCAGCCCCATACAGGCCTTTTATAAGTATGTCAAGACAGACATCAAGATCTTTCTTTTTCAGTGGTTTTGAAAAAGTATTAATTTCTTCAAGGACAGCAACAAATTGCTCTGCTGTAAACTGTCTTTTGATGCCAACACAGTTCCAGAGATTCTCAAATTTGGACAGGATGGTGGGAAGAAAATAAAGATAGGGCTTCGCCTCAAATTCACCACCTATGGCCACTGATCGCACATTTACAAAGTGATCTTCAATCAAAACAAATGGAATTGATTGTGCATGTTCCAGAATAGCAGTGGGATCACCATCATTCAACAAATACTTGTTGAGATAGTCATAACAACTTTTGGCAATGTTAAGAAGTACAGAATTTTCAAATGATTTTACATGATGGTGTACTTCTTTAAGTTGTCTGAGTACTGTCTCAATGGGTGGGTTCTTCATCACCCCCAACTTTGTGAGAACTGGGTCACCCGACAATAGGCCTAGTTTTGAAAAATCAACAGTGAATTCTGTCATGTTTACCAAGTGGTCACACTTGCAGTCATAGATTTCAGATGGCTTTTTAAGTATGGTCATCACTTCATTGTGCTGATTGTTCCCCAGAGCAGGAAGAAATGCTGTATGCTTGAGGGTTTCCCAGTGCAAAGATTCAACATGACAGGACTTTTTCATTGAGTCAAAGAGACACTGCAGACGTTTGTATGCTGTATTTCTGTCTTTAGCCCAAACTTGGGAGATTGTCTTCGCTCTCTCTATAACTTCCTCTAATGTGAGTACATCAGTCAACATTCCCAAGCCTGACAATCGATGCATCCTTTCTGGAGTGAAGTAGTCATTTTTGGTATCATCTAGAAAGCGACCCTCCTCTGGCTCATACAAGCATGCTACTGTCCCATGAGGGTTCACCAGTTTGTTGGTGAATTGAAGTGTTTTTACTTTCTGTGTTGGAATGCATGCATTACTTTTCAGCAATGTGTCAACTTTATGATCATTCAAGTCTATGGCATTTAATATAAGAGCATTCCTGCAGTGTGCATCCATTTTGCTCAAGTTCTTGAAAACTAATTGATAAAAGTCAAACCAGCTGAAAGTTCTTTCCTTTACCATCTCACTGAAGCCACATTGAATTAAATTATGCCTTACCCAGGCTGGCAAAGGGACAGCACAATAGTTTGGTTCAGTATATTTCAGGAACACTTCCAAGGCAAGTTTTCCAACTGCCTCATTTTCTTGAATACTTGGATCAAGAAATCTTGCATTGTCGAAGGAGCACCAGGTTTTTCCATTACTCAAGAGCTCAAGGGATCTGACATTCGGACTCTGTACAATGGCTGAGTAAAAAGCACTAACCAAGGGTTGAAATGCTTTGTTTACTTCTTCGATATTAGGCCAGAATTTGTAGTAGTCATAGTTTTGAAGACTCCCATTTTGGGATATTTTCTGTAACTCAAGCAATGCAGTGATGTAGGCTGTAGCAACTGCATCTTGGAGTAATGCTTTGTTCCACTCCAGCTTTATGCCACTTTCCCACAGAGCCTTCCTGTTTGATGTGACTGCAAAAGATCCGTTGATATGAACTGGGAGGCCTGTATCAATAGGAAGAGGAAGAAAACAGAAAGCCTGGCCATCTGCAAGTCTTTCATCTGTGGACCAAGTATTGTCTGATTCTCTTTGTAGAGGTACAGCAACTCCTCCAATAGGCAATGAAAATTTGCATTGATGCTCTTCTCTCTGATACATTCTCAGCGAATCTTTTGTTCCAATACATGAATAAAGGAACCAGGATTGGGTGCTAGTTCTCTCTGCACATTCACAATCTATTTCCACAATGTTTGCAGCAAAACAGTCAACAATATTGTGGCAGTTTGTGTCAAAGTTTTTCAGAGCTTCCCTAATGGCCTGTAGATGCTGTTCATTTGAAATTTTAATTGGACATACTACCTCTTTGGAGATTTTCAGGACTGTCTCGATTGGTTCCTGTTTAAAGATTTGAAGAGACAGTAACTTCATGTCCTTAAGAAATATCAGAGGAGTCAAAGAACCATCTGTTAAATGTTGCTGAAAAGCATTTATGCTTTCTATGTCATACACCTTGGAGCTAATTTCTGACTTGCAGGCCTCCTCTGCTGTGCGAAATGGTAGTTTAATCAGAGTACCATTGTAATATTTCTGGTTACTGTTTGACAGATCACAATCAAAAATCCCCTGATATGATTTAAACTGACCAGGAAACCTTCTAAACAGTCTTTCTTGGAACAAGTCAAGTTTAATCCCAGGATTTGATTTGCTATGTATGTGCTTTTCCAGATGTGTTACATTTGGATCAAAAATGAGCAGACTTTTTCCACTCAAAATAGATGGAATATCTGTCACATGGTAAACAGCATTGAACCCTAGTCCAAACTTTCCAATTTTCTCCAATTTGTTTTCTTTTGATGCAGAGCCAACTCTAACAATGTTTTTCCAATCGTCCTCTGAGAACAGCTCATTGTTGAAAGCCCAAAGACAAGGACCATTGCATAGAGCCATACCATCATCAATTAGTCCTTCAGAAGGGTGTGTTCTGAAGTCCAGCATAAATCCACAGGTACTCGCACCAGCATCTTCAGCATTTTGTATAAGTTCTTTAAAAATGTCACTTTCATCATCATATTCTTTCAGTATGTTTTTGATTCTCTGAGTGATTGGCTCTGTTTGACCACACTGCTCAATTCCCTCATAGTCTTCCTCGTGTACTATTATTTGTGGTTTCAAAATACGGGTACTTAGAAAAGGAATTTTCAGCCATCTTGCAGTGATAGGTAGCACCTCCTCATGGATGACATAAAACTCCTCTTTATCTTGTTTTAGGTCTTCTAACCCATCATCACTGATATCACAAAAAACAGTATTTTTCAAAGGCTGTAAGGTAAAGTTTTGGTTCTGTGCCTTGACTGGTACAGGCGTACTGTCCTTTAAAGTCTTTTCATTCTTTCGCATCCAGTCAAGGATGGCTGTTGACAGTTTAAGTTCAGAGACTTCTCCATAAGGTGGATTCCTGTCATCAATGTTGTCTTTTATGTCACTTAGTATGGCTTCTATTTCTTCATCAGAAAGTGTTTCCTTTACACCCCACTCTCTTAGGAGGTCTTCATATTGTAAAAATTCATCTTCCACTTTCTTGATGTAAAGGCTAAGATCCAGTTCCGCTGGATAGGAGAGCACTACTTCCCGAGGTGACACAAACTCAGTCTGGCTCCAGAGCCAAGGAATGCATTTATTGTTCATCTCCTTTCTGAAATGTTCAGTGTTTTCTTGCATGAATTTGTATGTGCTGTGCAGCTTGTTTTTGAACTCATAATCTGTATCTGGGTTGACCATTGTTGGAGCTAATGATATCACTATGCTCAGATTCTCCAAGACCTTTTCAGCTGGAGGAGGACTATAAAGGTCAAGTTTTTGACAGATACTCTCATTTAGGTCTGAAGCAAGTGGCATGACATGCCCTACAATTGCAGAATATTTCAAGGCCCTTATTTCAGTCGGTTTAAAGAGATACCTCTTCTGGGTTTTTTTACTGTTAATTGGATTTGGATTTTCACAAGGAACCCACTGCAACTGAAGAAGATCTTGTCTCTCCTCCTCTGAGAATTTTGATAGCAAGTCATTTCCATTCAAAATCCTTAGAAGAACATCTGCCTTTTTAAAAGCCTTGTTTCGTGAGTGGATGTGGAGCTTTTGAATTTGTGAGGCAACATGAAGTACATTTGCTGGTGACAATTCTTCTTCTTTTGTCTGTAGACCAAGTAGTTTTAAGCTTTCTAGCATCTTTGGTGACCTATAAACTTGCGGTGGGAAAAAGTCTTCCTCAAAAAGATCAAGGAAAGTTTTGTTTGTGTTATCAAAAACACTTGATGGTCTTTTGCGTTCACCCTGGTCTGTCAAAATGAAACTGAGATTCTTGCTTTTCCTGAGCAATTCTTCACTTTGGGAGAACAGAAGCTGTCCATGATTTAGTATCCAAGCCATTATTTTTTGTTCATCCTCTTTGTTGAAAAGCATGTCATCAATGCAGTCCACCAAGCAAATGGCTAACTGAGCAGCGTCCAGAAGATCAACCTTTAGGAGAGTCAAAAGTCTGCGGTCAGCTTCATTTGCACACTGGACTGTGGTGTTAGGTACAGGTAAATCCCTGGGAATTGCTGGGTTGGACATTAAAATTACTGCTTGTTTTGACTCAATGGCAACATATTTTTCAGACATCAATCTGAAAATGGGCAGAGCTGATAGCAAACCTTGCTCTACATCAGAGACACAATCTAAAGAAGAGATATAGGCTTTAAATTCTTCTTTTTCATGAATTGTAAGAGAGGCAATGCCATTGACAACCTTGTCTTTGTCCGAATTCAAAAGAATTTGCAGGACATTCCTTGGGGATGGTGTTAGTACATAACTTTCGATGTCATGATGCTTCAGACACTCATCTTTCTTAATGACAGTGCCTCCAGTTGCCTTTACCACTTTTTGCATTTGATCTGACAAGGTGAACTCTCTGCTCCTCTGAAAAATTAAAGTGGATTTCTCCTCCAATCTTGCTAACATTCCAGTACTGCCTGCTTGTTGAAGTGGTTCCAGGGGTATTAAAGGCATGCCAATAAAATCCCTTAGTTCTGTCCAGTGAGTATTTAGAAACTTCCAGAATTCTTTCAGCCATGTCTTTGGTGGATGATCATCTTTAACAGAATTCCACCTCACATGACCTTTTGTCTCTTTCCAGTCTTTGGGTAAGTGTTTCTTGGCAAAAGCAGCTACATTGTTTGCATCCAAATTAATCAGTTGATAGAGTTTTGAATCTAGAATTAAGCAGAGCAGATGTATAATTGTCAATAGAATTGTATTTGCATTTGTGGAAATTATTAAATAGTATTTATTACTTATGGCTGTCAATTTAAGCAACATAAAGACTTGTACAGTGTAATGTACAACAAAAAAACTGCAAACATTTGATCATTTCTACATTAGTCTGGTTATAATATGCCTATTTGATATGGGAAGTATGTTACAGCAGTTACAGTGAGAAATGATATTCCTCCATTAGAATTATGGTAAAATAGCATTAATAACTCTGTTATGAAGTTTAGACTGTAGCAAAAGCATCCCTAAGTATACCGGACTTTGTTGGTATAGGATGCTGAATTGCTTTTATGGCCAACATAAAATGAGACATGAAATGACCATGAGCATAACTTTTTGTACAATAATAGACAAGACATCATTTCCATACCTGACATAGCCATGCGTCTCAGATGATGGGCCGTGTTGCTGTTCAAATCATCAGGCAGAAATCTCTCTTTGCAAAAAGGTAGCAACACTCTGGACAAAGAATATCCATGTTACTTTGACAATACACAACACATGAAGATACAATAAACAAGAGTTATAAGATATAAGATACAATAAAAAAGACAGCTTACCGTGAAAACCTCTCATTGTCAATCAGAGCAGTGTCCTCCTCCCGGTTTGTAAAGGACCTGAAACTTCCATCACTAAGTGGCAGAAGCTGTAGACCATTTAGTTCTTCATATCTCCCATCGCTGAGCACATACTCCAAGATGGACAATTTCTCATCCTTACCGATCGACTCAATGTCACTTCTGTGGAGCACAGATCTAACAAAACCCGGTGTCACCCATTTCAGAGTGTCAGGATTTGGGAAGGTTCTCTTTATGCTGAGCAGAACATGGTCAGGAGCAGTTACAAGGTTTTCTCCTTCCTCCATCAATAAGCAAAAAACTGCAGACATTATATCAGTGTCAGGATAATCATTTGGAAAAACAGCATCTGAAGCAGCCACCCATTCTTTCTCATTTTTAGCTAAAGAAAAGATTTCTTGATTTTTGAATAGTCGTTGAAAAAGGTCTTCTGCAACTTCATTCCATCGTGGCCTGTGTTCCGTCTCTCTCAGATCAGGCCAGAGATGGTACACAGCACTTACAGGAAGTACTGACTCTCTCGATAGTTGGATACTGTCTTGGATTATCTTGAGATATACATGAGGAAGAACCTCCTTCATTAGAAGCTCATTCCACTCTGCCGATTCATCATTCTTCTGATCCTCTTCCTGCCATTTGATGTACCTTCTGTTGTCTGTAAGACCAAAGCATGCATTAATGTGAACAGGGAGTCCTGTCATGTTTGTTTCATTGTTTGGAAGGGGCAAGAAGCAGCTCAGTCTTCCACTACCGCATGCTCTGTCTTCATCACACTGAAATGCTATGTCAACCTGAGGGTAAAAACTTAGTTTGCCAGCAAGTGCATCAATCTCAGGTACACATCCTTCTGTTAAGCGACAGGCTGTCACAAGCCATTTGGTGGTTGTTTTTTCTTCACATGGTGAACTGCAGGACACTGTTTTAAAGCTAGTCCTGCTTTGCAAACAGTTTCTTCTGAAATCATCACTTTCCTGGAGAGGGCTGGATGGAGATGATGCAGAAACATTCATCCTAATGGTGACACGGCCATTTGAGTCAATATGCCACAAAGAAATGGATATGACTGATCTTAGAAACAAAACACTAATGTCTGCATCTGGAATGAAGCTGTCAAAAAGTTGGGTAGCTTTTTTGGAATCATATAAATTATCAGAAATCTCTGAGGCCTCATGGCGCAAAGGAAACCGAAAGAGTGTTCCTTTAAAGTAGCACTCATTTATTATCTTCTCCCAAGCACCATCATTCTCACAGACTAGATTAACAATATCCTGAAAAGGTTTGAATTGATCTGTGAATTCCAAAAGGTGCTTTTTGTCCTCTTCATCATCTAGGGACCAGCGGTAGCCCTCACGGTCATCATCAAACATCTGCTTTTGTGGGTCAAAAACTGCAAGGTGTTTGGAGCTCAATACACATGGCAAATCTGTGAATTGACAAAAGGAACCAGTTAGTATTTGCCAGTTTATTGACCAAATCAAGTTTTACAATTTTAACTTTTAAGCTCCTCCTTCTTACTTGATCATGTCCTGTAAATTCCCATTTCTCCCATGACCGTTTCTGCACCCACCTCCACCCTGTTTCCTGTCTACTGTTCAGTGGGGGAAGTGGCTATTTAGACTCAGCACACTTTTTCTTGACTTTTAACATTTCCCCAAACAGTTTAGTTAAGAGTAATGTACAAACCATATTTTGTTGTTCATGATGTTTTATCTAATTTCAAAATTCCAGTAGTTAAGCTTGTTTGAAAAATGAAGTTGACAAGCATGTCAAAAAGTAAAACATGACAAAACTTCATTTCACAATTTGTTAAAATAATCACAAATGATTTCATCATTTTTTCTGTTTAATGTAGTTCCTTTTTCACCTGTAACATGGTAAACAGAATTGAAGCCAATCCCGAATCTTCCCACTTTGGTTGGATCGTCATGCTTTATGCTCCGTCCTGCTCGCTGAATTCCTTCCCAGTCCTCCTCAGTGAAGTCTGCGTCATTGAATGCGTACAGAGCCGGTCCTACCAGAAAAGTGAAGTTGTATTAAACTCAGACAGAACTGGTCATAATGACTAACTGACTAAATGTTGTTAGTGTTCAGAAACCATTAGTGAAATTAAGTCAATTTGTGCTTATTGAAATTATGGTATGTTAATTATTTCATGATGCTAAATAATTATTTTATAATGATTTATAATTGTCACAATAATTCATGCTTGTTTACCTAAACACCCTAATCTCAAAAATAAAAAAATAAAAATGATATGATATAGAAACAGTTAATTCCATATACAAAAATAACAAGAACTACACCAGGTTACATATGTAACCCGGTTCCCTGAGAAGAGAATGAGACGCTGCTATGGCTGATTCTATGGGAATGCTTCTATGTGGAAGTTGTGTCTGAAGCTCTGTGTGAAATCACACAGATTTAACGGCTTGGGTAGGTCATGTGACGAAGTGGAGTGTGCCAGCAAGACCATAAAAGGGCATATAGGTCACATTACTCCAACTTCTACTTGTCTGAAGGAAGTGCGATGCATACGTAACCTTGTGTAGTTCCCTTTCGAGGGAACTCAACGCTGCGTCATGGCTGATGCTAAACGAGGCAGGAGCAGAGCATCATAGCCCTGTAAGACCCAAGACACAGGAGTGGCACTGCATGAAAAGTGTGATTTTCGTCAGTTAATGACACTGTAAATTGCCACAGAATTTCATTTTAACGACTGTTCACAGGAATGTGCAGGCAGCACAGATAATTGTCGGGAACTGCCAAAAATTGACGTGAAATAGGCTTGGCAGTTGACTCCCCCATGTTCCTATCACCTTGGCCTGGGTTTAGCTTTCATATGTAAATGACTACAGTGAGCTATACAAATGCAACCCAGGGTAATGTGGGGAGGGGGGACTCACTGATTGAGAGTGGGCTTATTACCCAAATGTAAAGAAAATCTAGTGTAAAAAGATCAGTCTTATTTTAATTATAGACTTTTAAATTGTTGTTTGAATTTTGAATTGAGATTTGTCTTACACCGTGTCCTAACTACACGTGAAGTGATGCTGCGACACACGATAAAATTTATCTTTTCCATGTTAATCAGTAATCAGTTTCTCCTATACAGAGATCTCAATGAAAGTTCTGCGCATTAATAATATTAATCATCAAACATGGATGAGGAAAGACTGATTATAAACGTTTAATAGCAGAAATATATAATAAATCCCTCAAGTTTTATAAGGAAAGCTATAAGAAGTGGAGGGGTGTATCTCTCTAAGCATGTGCGCTCTTGTATGTAAGTATGTATGTGCGGACTGTGATCCATTCAGCTGCAGTATGAGAAAGCACACAAACAGAGAAAAACTGTTATGATTGGCTGTGTTTTATGATTGATCGTGTTCAGTATGGACACAAATTTCCTATTGCTGGAATCATATCACGTCACGTCTAGTTAATAATTACATTGTGTACCACTAAAAGACACAAAAAATTAATAATAATAAACAAATAGTGTGTGTGTGTGTGTGTGTGTGTTATATAATATATATATATATATATATATATATATATATATATATATATATATATATATATACACTATATTGCCAGAAGTATTCGCTCACCCATCCAAATAATCAGAATCAGGTGTTCCAATCACTTCCATGGCTACAGCTGTATAAAATCAAGCACCTAGGCATGCAGACTGTTTTTACAAACATTTGTGAAAGAATGGGTCGCTCTCAGGAGCTCAGTGAATTCCAGCGTGGAACTGTGATAGGATGCCACCTGTGCAACAAATCCAGTCGTGAAATTACCTCGCTCCTAAATATTCCACAGTCAACTGTCAGCTGTATTATAAGAACGTGGAAGTGTTTGGGAATGACAGCAACTCAGCCACGAAGTGGTAGGCCACGTAAACTGACGGAGCGGGGTCAGCGGATGCTGAGGCGCATAGTGCGAAGAGGTCGCCAACTTTCTGCAGAGTCAATCGCTACAGACCTCCAAACTTCATGTGGCCTTCAGATTAGCTCAAGAACAGTGCGCAGAGAGCTTCATGGAATGGGTTTCCATGGCCGAGCAGCTGCATCCAAGCCATACATCACCAAGTGCAATGCAAAGCGTCGGATGCAGTGGTGTAAAGCACGCCGCCACTGGACTCTAGAGCAGTGGAGACGCGTTCTCTGGAGGGACGAATCGCGCTTCTCCATCTGGCAATCTGATGGACGAGTCTGGGTTTGATGGTTGCCAGGAGAACGGTACTTGTCTGACTGCATTGTGCCAAGTGTAAAGTTTGGTGGAGGGGGGATTATGGTATGGGGTTGTTTTTCAGGAGCTGGGCTTGGCCCCTTGGTTCCGGTGAAAGGAACTCTGAATGCTTCAGCATACCAAGACAGTTTGGACAATTCCATGCTCCCAACTTTGTGGGAACAGTTTGGAGCTGGCCCCTTCCTCTTCCAACATGACTGTGCACCAGTGACCAAAGCAAGGTCCATAAAGACATGGATGACAGAGTCTGGTGTGGATGAACTTGACTGGCCTGCACAGAGTCCTGACCTCAACCCGATAGAACACCTTTGGGATGAATTAGAGCGGATACTGAGAGCCAGGCCTTCTCGTCCAACATCAGTGTGTGACCTCACAAATGTGCTTCTGGAAGAATGGTCAAAAATTCCCATAAACACACTCCTAAACCTTGTGGACAGCCTTCCCAGAAGAGTTGAAGCTGTTATAGCTGCAAAGGGTGGACCGACGTCATATTGAACCCTATGGATTAGGAATGGGATGTCACTTAAGTTCATATGCGAGTCAAGGCAGGTGAGCGAATACTTTTGGCAATATAGTGTATATCTGACACAGTACATAGTGAAATGAAACAACGTTTCTCCAGGACCTGGTGCTACAGAAACATACAACATGGAGTTCAAACACAAGAACAACACAGAGCTAGGACCGAAAGTTCGTCCAAGCCACATAAAGTGTAAAGTGTTATTATGTTTTGTTGTCACCATGTTGTTGTTCTTAATCCTGTTTTTGTTATTTATCTGTGTAGTTTGGTTGGTTGTAGTTTTTAAAAAACCCATTCATTTTTTTTCTAGTTGCCTGCAAGACATACTACGAGACAGTGCATAGAAATTTCTGGTACAGCCAGCCAGAGCTAGCAAATGTGGCCGCAGCTAATAAGACCTCAGCCCGGAGTCACCAGAGGAGGAAGAGGGTAAGACTGATTAGAAATAAATTTGTTTTACTTATTTCTGTTGCATCAGTATAAACTGTAATGATGTACATGTTGCTTATTATATGTAACAATTGTGTTTTCAGCTTTTGAAGATGAGGCAAAGTGTACTGGCTGTGGACGAAGTGGACTTCTGGAGGGGAATCACCGCTGACATGATGTCAGATGCAGAAGACGGTGCTGTTGATGGAGTCTCGGGGTGCATTGTGAGACCTCCATCAGTCCGCAGCAAGGAGCTCAGCAATCTGTGTGCTAAGCTGCAGATGAGACTAGAAGCCAGTTCAAAGTGTGCAGCACTGCACCATCGGCGTCTGTGAACTGGGCTTCCGTCTAACAGAACATCACCGCATACCTACGACCCCGAGGCAGCAAAAAGACATTTGATGCCAAACGTGATGCCATGACAATAATCTCTGGCTACTTTTTGTGTATTTATATTTCATATGTCTATTTAATAAAACTCTTACATTTAATCAACATGTCTCTCCCAAATGTCTGTTTTTCTAATATTTACTATTAGCCTTTATGACACCTATATTGTTATAATATATCTTTAACAATTTTTATAGATTAATATAATAAGTAAATGTATACATATATATATATAACAAAAGGGAAAAGGGAGGGGTTTACTCAAAACGGTATTATAATTGCCCAGACTGACCAAGAGCAACATATGTCTCAGCCAATCACAGGTGATCTTTCTGTTTTGAAAATTGTGCTTTCATCCAGTAGGTACTGTAGAACTCAAGGTGGTTGCATTTCGCACCTTGTACCTCCACACACACCTCCCTCCCTAAACACCCCCTGGTATGATGACTGTTTCTGTCACTCGCGAATGGGAACTTCCCAGGCTGTGAATTGTCGATAACTGTTGGTGATTAGAGAGGTCATCAGGCGTTCACGGGGACAAAAATCTGCCTTTTCATGCAGTGTGGGTCCAGGTCCAGGCTATAGAACCCGATAAAGGTGTGCAGAGAGGACCTACCTGCCTCAGCACAAATTTCCTGGGACAAGGCAATACACCTAGTGGAGCGAACCGTAATCTCTAGAGTTGAAGCCACACAGCGCACCTTATTGACCTAGTAGATAGCTACCACTACCCAGCACAAGGTGCTGCCTGGGGACAAATTATGTTTGTTGCGGCCGCCAAGGCAGATGAAAAGGGAGAGGACCTACTGTAGCAGCGGGCTGCGGGAGTGAGATGCCACAGTGATTATTAAACAGAGACCATGTTCAGATAGATAGATAGATAGATTTCATATTTAGAAGTGTTTTATAGAATATATAAACGTGACATAAGATAATATATAAGTGCTACAGTAATGATCAAACGCGTATGATGTAAAAACTATTAATAACTGAGCCATAAAAATGTTAGAGCCATTTGCCCAGTCCATAAACAAATTTTTACATATTGCTATAATATTATAACAATGGCTTAAAATAGCTTTTAGGCACAATATGTTTTATTCATTACACTCAAAAGAAGTGCGTAAGTAGAAGAAGGGCGCATTTGTAGAATCTTAAGATTTTTTTAAACATATCATGATGGAGGCTCGCGGTCCATGTTCAGTTGCCTGCAGGTCAACGTGCTCTTCCCGCTTCCATCACACGCAATAAAACCTCACATCATGAAGTTATGACATTGAAAACTCACAGCTGAAAATGTTAAATATGAATTCCACACGTTTACTTTCTTTGTTGCTTTAATCTGCTGTTTTAATCTGCTTCTGAGAGAAACTCCGTGGCCAAGCACATCATTTAATGTGTTTGACTTCATGCAACAGTATTGTAACATCACACCCAGATCCAGAACACCAGAGGGAGCCCTTGCCTGAGTATTAGCACTCTCAAACTCACTTCCTGGTTTGCTTTAGCATTTAAGCAGCATGCTCCCTTTGTTCAATGTGAAGTATCGTTCCCTTGTGACATACTAAGCCTTGCCATAGTTCAGCTCTCTGATTATTTGCTGTGTATGATCCTTGCCTTCTTCTTTGACTTCGAGTTATGGTTTTGATTTTCTAGTGTTTGATTTCCGGCTTTTGAACTTGGCTTCGTCTAAACGGTTTATGATTCCTGCCAGTGTGAGTTTCAATAAAGATCTGCACATGGATTCAAATACTCCAGTCTCTAATGAATCATTACAAGTATTAAACTCATGCAATATAGGGATTAAGTTGTAATGTTTTATTTATAATGCCATATACATCAACGTGTTTGGAGTAATGTGAACAAGCAGATGTTCAAAGCAGATAAGTTATACCTACCTTATTATTAAAACAGGTAGATGCGCATGCAGCAACTAAAGTTTCACTTTTATGCGTATTCTCAACGTAGCTTAATGCATTAAGTCGTTTTATTAATATATTAATTTCACTATACACAAATAGGCCTAATATATTATTTATCACTCTAAACATGTTAATGTAAATAATGACATTATTCTCAAAATATTACGAATTTAATCCTGTATTGCTACGAATCTCGTGATTCAAGCACATCATTTAATGTGTTTGACTTCATGCAGTGCTTCGCAGACCGATCGGTTTATGACATCAAAGTAGCCTACTGCAAGAACAGACTGCTCTGTAAGCTTTTAAATAGCTTTTTTGGTACTTTGATATCATACACCAATTGCTCTCCGCAGCGTCACGTTATGTTGATCGATTTCAATATACACAAAACACGACTGCTGCCTACTGGTCTCGTCTTTCCTGCGTAAGAGCGTCACTCGCAATGCCGCACAATGCTGCGAGTCGTCGCGGGACTCCTGTCCCTCTGACGCGCATTCTTAACTGCCACATCTGTATGTCTTGTGCACGAGCAGGGGCGGAGGGCAGAAGGCCTGCAGAAAGGCTGGATGACTGGCTTATAGCAGAGCCATGTGCAGGGTCAGGAACTCCTCAGAGGCTGACTCCATTGGCTCAAAACTGGCTTGGAGAAGCCCCTCCATGACCACTTAGAGGCCCTAGGAAGGGAGAGACGTGGTTTATTGGAGAGCCTCACCTGCCTGGCACTATGCAGGAGGTGCCTCAGCAGGAAGGCTGCTTCCCGATCATGTACTCTGGAGTATAAAATGCTCTCAGCGAGAGAAATCTGGTGTCTACCTAGGGCCACATCTGGTGCACCAACCCCAGCCCGAGAGGGGGGCATCTGTCGAAAGATTCCTGCCCTAAGAGTGGGACCCAAGGTAAGAAACCGGGGTCTGTCCACATAAGAAGGGTACGAAGCGAAGAGAGGGAGAAAGAGAAAGCACACACTTCAATGGGTTGAGGTCTGGGGACCTCATGTGGGCAAGCAGGGCATCTCAGTGCCTGGCTGCCACTCCCCTCGACACTCCCCTCGACTCCCCTTGACACGCCCTAAGATTGGGGCCCAATGTGAGAAACCGGATCTGAAACCGGATCTGTAACCCTCGTGACTCTGAAAAGGGTGTTTGTGGGGGTGAAGACCTTTACAGCAGAAAGGATAGAAATCCCCAGAGTGGAAGACACATCATGGCTGAATCCCAAATTATACCCCAGAAGGTGGTTCTCAGGGAGGGCAAAAGCACACTCTTCAATGGATTGAGGCCTAGGGACCACATTTGGGCAAGCACAGCATCTCAATGCCTGGCTGCCATAAGAGTGGGATCCAAGGTGAGAAACCAGGGTCTGTCTATATAAGAAATGTATGAAGCTTGTGGCATGTAACCCTTGAAAAGGGTGTTTGAAGATACACACCCTTCAGAATTATCATCGCAAATCAGTCCTCAGACCTGATCTGCAAAACAATGACCTTGAGTGTTAACATCCCGGGCTTGTATGTTTCAGCATACAATCTGCCTGGGGGACCTGCCCCTAAGTGCTGGCCAGCCACCTACATTTTACATGGGGTGGCTCAGGCTGCAGAGCTAACCTTCTTTTCCTGCCTCAGCAAGTCAGGCTGGGGCTTGTGGGTACTGGCTTAGCCCTAGCTCCTCACTGCGGCAAAGGAAGGACAGGACCTTAGGAGACACCAGGATGTCTAAAAGAAAGGTTTGTCCCTTTCTTTTATCTCTGTCAGGTTGCATCTCTGTTGCAACTAAATGCAGTCATGAAATGGCCGATGGCATGGGCCATCTGCTTAGTGGCACAGACGGCAAAATCTGTGGTCTGGAAGAGTTCAGACCTCATTGATGATCCCCTTTCTACAAATTAGCTCCTTTAGCAGGTCAGCTCAGTACGACTGCAAAACTACCACTATGTGCAGCAACCCAACGGCTTAATTGTAGGCTTTCCCTATAAGGCCAATGTGGCCTAACAGGGCCTCAGTGGGAATGCAGACTTTATGCTTTTTTCATGCAGCCAGTGAAGGGGAGAGTTAGCCTGCAAGTGTCTTTCAACCCTAGGCATTGCCACATATCCCTGTTCATCAAAGTCCACTATGGCTGAATAGTCAGCAGTGGTTTAGGAGAACAGTCTGGCAGAATAAGGATTATTCCAGAACCTTGACACCTCAGTGTGAAGGTATGTAAATAAATAAAATAGGAGAAGCCTGCATGGAGGTGAAAGGTGGTGTGAAGTTAGTCAGCAATTGTCAAGCTCATAGCGGACAACACTAACCTTTCATCATGCCAAACTAAGCTAAGCTAAGCTTAGCAGCAGCATGTGTGATAATCTCCAGGAGCTTTTTGAACACCACAAGGAGCTCGTCAGAGTCCAATGCAAATAACATTATATCCCCATCTAGGTCAGGAGAAATCGCAAAGCGAGCTCCTGAAGCTGAGGTCAAGGAGTTCACAAAGCCATAAAACAATGACCGAATCCAGCGTGCTGCCTCGACAGATGCGGAACTTTTGCCACGCACATAAAATGCTTGGCTGGAAATACATGATCTAAGTCAGCACGCTGCCTCATCAAACGCAGGACCAGAGTCATGAGGTGCAGGCGCTTAGCCGAAGAAAACAGCCAAGCGAGAGCCGAGTTTACAGAGAGGAAAAGTTTCTCTGAAAAAAAGTTTCTCGGTGCACACAGCAGGCTCCCTCGCTGCCAATGCATGCTCCACTAACAAACAAACAACGCAGATAAAGTGCAAGTCATCCCCCAAAATGTAGTGGGGCATGGAGCACACACTTTCTGAACCTGCCATCTTTCCTGATCTTTTATATATATTTTCTTTTTCCCTAGTCTAGACAGACAGGACAAACAATTGACACAAACATACAAAGTTTCCTGAAGACAAAAGAAGCTGGAGTAACGTGACATAGATGTGACATAGATGCCCTTATATGGTCTTGCTGGCATGCTCCACTTCTTCCCATGACCTACACGAGCCGATAAAAAATTTTTTTCCCTTAAAGTGTGTCTTTCTATTAACAGCAATAAAGTGTTTGATAAAGTGCATGATTTTGATTTTTTCATTATGCATGGAGAATCTGCAGTACACGTCCCTGTGATTGACGTTGCTAGAGAAACTATGATGTATTAGAAGGAGAGCTTAAATATCTGACCATCTGCCCAATCTAAAATTCAGCAGTGCCATGGAATAAAAATGTAAATAACAGAAGAGTCAGTGGCTGCACTGGAGGTGGGAATTTTCATGTTAAAGCGAGGCCAGGCAAATCAGTTCCAACTGAAAACCTCTTTTGTTTCCCAATCTGAAGTCAAAACCACATTTAAAGGCCTGTTTAGCAGAAATTTGTGTGCCTTTTCAAATCCTGCATTCCCTGAGTCATATAGCTTATATTTCTCTTCAGTGTTAAAACTCTCATCAACTCTGTCACCAAATGCTGGACATTTCAGAATCCTAATCCTAAACTTTGTAAGTTTGTTTATCTGTTCCAATAAACAGATGAATACAGCTTATTAGAAAAATATACATTAACTAACAGTGTTTACATCAGCATTTTCAAATTAACTGATATACTGTGTGTTGTTTATATTAATGTTTATGCATATAAAAGCAGATGCTTGAAGACTCAGCCTCACAACACTAGGTCTTATGGGTTTGGTGAAAATTTGCCATGTTTTAACTTCCCGAGGGTTTTAACACTAAAAAAGAATGATGGATAATCAGTTTAGGTGGAATTTGAAAAAATAAATCTCGCCCTGATGAACTGGTGTCCTGTGCCTTAGAACTGATTTGCCTGTGTCCTGGACTGATTTCCCTGACCTCTCTCCAACATAGAAATGCAATCCCAACTGCAACCACAAGATAGAAAACTGTTATTTACGTCTAAACTACAGTCAGTTTCAATTACAGGGAAAAGGCGTTGTTTTTTTTTTTGTTGTTGTTGTTTTTCTTGTTGTTGTTTTTTTTTTAATAACTGCCAAATCACATACTTATGCACAATTCTATAGGAATATAAATATTGTGAGTAGTGTGTTTCCACTGAAAACTCCAACATGAAGAAGAAGTGCACTTTAGATGCCTAAATGATGCTTTTATCCAAACAAAAAAAGAAGAAAAAATTATAATGGCTAGCAACAGTCTAGGGGACAAGAATTTAGTCACATTATTAGTCACAAAGTCTGTGAAGTATAATAAATATGTATAAGAGGCCTATGCAATACAACACTACATGTTTTCAAGGAATTTTAAGACCTTTATGAGGCATTGATTATTTTTCTTTATAAAAGGAGCCTTTTTAACATACAGGGAATTGAAAGCAGCATTATAATTCATAGTTATCTGACACTAATTATTCTCTTTTTGCTCAGTCAAAACATCCAGTTTTATTTAATTGTTCCAGAAATCATATTTGGTTTGCACTACAATCCTGGAAGCTTGATCGTACATGTATGAAGTGACAAAAAATACTGACTGAAAATGTGTACTTTTGATTTTTTCCTTGCCTGAACATTCACCTGGCAACAGAAACATCTATAGAAATACCTTGATACTTTCCCATTGCTGGGCTCCACACACTGTCAGTGCCGTATCTTCTTTCATCATGGATGAAGATGGTTTTTGAAGCTCTGGCATCGTCTGCGTTCTGTATTAACTCCTGTTACACAACACACACAGACACACACATTCATATAATCTGTTTATATTCTGAACGGAGATCTGTTATGGAATTGTTATGTGTTATGAAGGAGCATAAAGTATAAAAGGAATGAATGAATGCAGGATTCTCAATAAATACACCCTAGTGTAGCTTATAAAGTGTTACAAATGAAATATAAAATGAAGTATGAATGATGGAATCATTATAATGACAATACAAATGATTATTTGGGAGTTGTGACATTATCACAGATTAATAAGGCATTAAACAATATTGAAGATCAGGGAGCCATTACAAAGAAAGTTTTGTGACATTATGAAGAATTATGAAGGGAATTTGGAGTGACATTTTGTATAGTTGTTGAATTAATATGAAGAAATACGAGTATTATAACATCTAATAGAAGTATACAAAATGTTCTATTTTGCTTTAAATACTATCTTATGTCCAGTTTATAAACATGTATATGCATACAGTTCAGTCTCACCTTCAGAATCTGTCCTCCATCAGGGTAGCGTCTGAGAATCTCCTTCAGATAGTCGATAAATGGTGGCGCTGTGGCTCCAAATGCATTTCTTCAAGGAAGAACGTTAAAAATAGTTTTATTTTGTTTTGTTTTTTTTTTAATAAGATTGCATTGTAAATAGATTATAAAGGATTATGAAGCAGAATGAATGATAAGTGAGGGTTTCTGGAAGATTATGGAGGAATTACAAAAGTAGTTTGTGCTGTAATTATGAAGGAAAGCTGGAGAACTATAAATGTGAAAGAAATATAAAGGATTATGAAATAATTATGTATTTAACGTACATAACGTATGTAATGACTTTCTATAAGAGCTGTACTCATATTTCACAGACATGAATTAAAGAGGGATTTGGCTAAATGATCAGAATGACCACTGTTATTGCATCATCATATTTTGGCCCAAATTTGCAGTAATTTTTAAAAAATTGCATTGATTGAAAAACTGAGTTTGCTCGATTTTGTGTCAATTAATATGATCATGAAATCCTAGAGGAACTGATAATTAGGAGAAAAGGGGTTTATAAAGAAACAGAAAGAGAAGTAAAGCAGTTATATTTATGAAGTTATTATAAATAATAATAAAATGAATTATGAAGGGAGTTGTAAAGAAAAACAAGTGATATGAAGTAAGTTTAGATTTATAAAGTACTGTAATTATAAAAAATCTAAAAAGGGAATTAAAAAAATAAATAAATCCCATGAATTGCCTGAACTGGGCTGTTCTGGTATCTCACAAGCACATTAGTGAGATTTAGCATTATCAAAGTGGGTTCTGTAAAGCTAAGACATTTTTCTAACTTTTATTATAGCAATGAAAGAAAACTCTCTGTTTCTCTATTTATGTTACAGTTAGTGATTTAGTGAAAGTATTTCCCAGATATGACTGAGAAAAGAAAACACAGCAAAAAACACTCGGAAACACTAAACTACAGTGTACCACAAGAGGGCGCCACAGTACAACAATAAACACGCTAAATAAAATGACCATTATCCTGGCAACTTTCATGCAACTTATACTATTCAAATTGTATTGTCTAAAATATGGTAATAACAGTAGTTTTTGAGAAAAGTATGGAGATATATACTATGGTGTCAATATAGATACAGAGTTATTAAATGAAACATGTTTCTTGGTTTGAATGTTTTCATTCTTTCTGAAATATAGGAAATGTCTGATTCTCTGAGGAAAATCTGTGTGCAATTCCACAACCTAATCATTACATGGTGCAGTAGTTTGGAAGTGATTCTTATCATTATACCTAAAATCAGTTTGTAGATTCACTTTTTTTAGGAGTAGTTGAAAGTTTAAGTATATTTGTGCTCTAATGTGCAAAATGTTTTGTAGAAAATTGGAGATTTTAGATCCTCTGTCCATGAGCTGAACTGCATTGCCTATGTATTCATTAATATGCCTTCTCCTTCAGGACTTTCCAGAGCCTATAATTATTCTTTTTTCCCAGAATCATAAACTGTAATGTCAGGTATGCTCACACATACAAGGACATTTGACTTTATTTACACAGTAACTTTATGGAAAAGAGGTGGAGCTAAGGCAGATTTTAATCTTCCTTTTTCTGGGCTGGGAAAATGTAAGCTTCATGTGTCTCATTTAACTCAGCCATTTATAGTTTGCTCTTAGATTAGAGTGGATATTAAATCCTTGTACTTGTCTGTCCATGTGTAAAATATTGTCCAGTGTTTATCCACCAGCGTTTTTTTTTGTTTTGTTTTTTTTGTAGTTACTTTCCAGGTTTCCATGTGGTTTTTCCACATGTGTCATATCTCAAATTACTCACTTTTTTATTTTCTGCTTCTTGGTTTGTGGTAAAGTCATCATTTATCTTCTCCTGTGAACACAAAATACATATAATACATGATAATAATCATGAACACATTATCACTGTGTATAAGGCACAAAAAAATCAAAATAACTTTATCTTATATATATATATATATATATATATATATATATATATATATATATATATATATATATATTATAACATGGTATATATAACCATCAGATGCTGTTACAGGAATGCTCAGTGATGGACTGGGGTGGTGAAGCAGAGTCAATCTGACGTTGTGAAATGTTGTAAAATGACCTATAGCCTCTTAGCGACCTTTTAAAACAACAAACTTAACAACAAAACTAATTTTAATGTTCTCCATTTATACTTCAACAGAGCTGAATTCTGATTTATTTATTTTCCATAAAAACAGCGTGTAGTCTGCCTCTCTGGAATGTTATGTTACTGTTTCTTCTTATATTACGTTTACATCAGAAATAAAAAAAAAGAGGAATGTAAAAGAACAATAAACAATGGCGAATAAATGCATTCATTAATGTCGGTCTTACCTCCTGACGGTCATGATGGTGTTAATGAAGAGAGAGAGAGAGAGGACGTCAGGTCTGCTGTGCTGGGATGAGAAATGTGTCTCTCTGAGCTCCACTCGGCTTTTATACAGACACTGAGTTTCACTTTCCTGAGAACAAAACTTCCGCAAAAAACGAAACCTAATCCGGGCGCGTTACTGAAATATATATGAAAAGAACTGAACCGACTACCAATACAGCTGTGTTGGGGGTGTTTGGAGGCAGACTGCTGAATCACACGGGTTTAATAAGTTTATGAAGTTCTGAATCTCTATTCCCTGATAATGATCCCGTGTTCACTCTTACTTTAACCTCCTTAAAATCACACCGCAGCATCTGTGTACAACAATAATCTTATCTATTTTAATGACTTATTTCTCAAATCATTTCTACACTTTTTTTTTTACTCGATTTACAACTAATACCCATGGCAATTAGGACACTGCATTCGGCGTCATGCCCACGCACCGCTGGATGAACGGAAAGTGAAAACAGTTAAGACAAAGCCGTTATCCGATTAATTGGATTCTAGAAGATATCCTAGAGGCGTTTTTTAAGCGTATGAGTCTGACCTTTTCAGACTTGTGTTTGGTTCCAAACATCCCAGAAAGCAACAGAGCTTGGGCCGAGTCTGGCTTACATTCGCCACTTCTGGCACTTATTGCTGGCGCAGTTTTTTTCACAGCCTTGTGTCATACAGCGTTAGTCTGAGCCCTTTAGACAGCGGATGCTTACTAACTTCCTCGTGCTTAAATCTGACAAGACAGAAGTGCTCGTACTAGTGCTGTGTGGTTCATGAACAATTCGAATCCTTAATATGACTCGGGAACAACGAGTCGACTCAGAGAGCGATTCATTCATTGACCGCGCATGCGCAACATCCTGTATGTTTCTCACAGAAACATGATTAGTTCATCTCCCGAGTCGTTCGTTCATCACGTGACCAATTACAGTCAATAATACTAATATAATGTTGTATAATATGTGCAATGAACGCTTTCTGAAAAATAAGTACAAAGTTCTTGTGTTCTTGTTCCTGTCAGTCTTGCTTTAATGTTCGATTAAATAATAGGAAAATATTAAGTCTTGAGAAATATTATTTAATTTCCTTTCTCTGCCTTTGACTGTCTGTAAACAAATAGTAATTAATAAAACTGAGCCTACAAACACAAAGTACATTTTGTTTGTTAATTATGACCCCAGTGATTTTGCTCGTATGATTGATTTTCCTATGCAGATTTTGCTCGTAATTACTAAATATTATACAACATTGCTGCATGGTTTCAGCGTATGAGGATGTGACATGACAAAACAACGAAAGACTTGGACAGGGGGTGAGGTAAACTAACAAACTGCATAGCTTTAAGACTCTGCTAAGTTGTGAACTAATCATTTCTGTTTCCTTCAATTTGGCCTTGGTTGATTTATAGTTTTGTCTTATTCTAAATGTGATCAATGTTTGCATAAGTAGATGTGTCAAGGTAATTGGCTATTACCAAGTAGCACTGTAATTATATTCTGCCAAAATGGACAAAATTACTGCATTTTGCTGAACGATCCACGTAAGTAAAATCATCCGAATTTCTCATCACTAGCTCGTTCTAGGACCACATGAAGTTAGAAATAAGATGATATGAACACATCACTCCTATCTTATCCACACTGCAATGGCTCCTAGTCAAATTTTGCATTGATTATAAAATACTATTTTATGGTCTTGCGACAGTACCTGAGCGAGCATGTTTTTTTATAATGATATGCTTACATCAATCAAAAGGTGCACGCTGCTTGATAGTACCTCAAACAGTAAAGGCTACAGGAGGGGGCAGAGCTTTTTCTTACAAATACTTGCAGTTATGAAACAGCCTTCCAAGTAGTGTTTGGGACTCAGACACAGTCTCAGAGTTTAAGTCCAGACTGAAAACATATTTGTTTAGTCAAGCTCCTTATAAATAGGTTTTTCTTAGGCAATGGAGCAGGTCTGGAGAGTTCATAGGCATAGAGTGTTTTGGCGAACTAGAAGGTTTGGATGCTGCACCCCTCCAACCACTCTATATACACTGTAAAAAAAAGTTCACCCTGTAAATATTATCCTGATACCATGTTTAAATTTTATGTAAAATTATTATTTTGAGAATTTTACTTTAAAATGTCACACTGAATTTAATGCTTGGTGTTTGCATGCATTTTTGTGTAATCATTTGTACATGTAAATTTTATACACAATAACAAGTAATATTACTTACAGTAATGCATTGCCTGCACAACCTGGCAAGCCTTTGCAAGCTAATTGGTTGATGTCGCAAAACAGTTTGCTCTTAAAACAGTCAAGGTCTTGTTCAGAGGTGGCTGACTTTCAGTGGACGTTTTTCTTTTAATGCAAAATTGCGGCTGTGGAGCCATGTAAGTATGTTTGTGTTCTTGGTTATTTTTTTTTACTTTCCTGGTAGCTTGTCAACTGAAATTTGTAATGCTTAGAAATTCTATTCAACTGACCCAAAATAAGTTACCAATAGTCCAAAAATTACCAATAAACATCAGTTCGTTATTTTTCTGGTTAGAGGCCTGTTTTTTTTGTTTGTTTTTTTTACTTATTTCAATGGTATATTGGTGGCTTTAAACACATTCCATTAAAGCCAGTACATACTTAATGACTATACAGCTGGTTATGAATGTGTGACAACTGGTTGGACCTAGATTTTTTAAATTTCACTGATATGCTGTAAATGTTGTATGTTATTGGGAATATTATGTGTTAAAATTTGTAAGAGAGTTATTTCTATATATACATATTATACTTCCTATATTTTTTAGAGACCACCTGAAGAAATTGACTTATTCAGTAAGTTAGTCAGATAAGTACTTAATCTAGCCATAGGGTCACAGTCCAGTGACTTCTGTGCCGGTCCCAAGCCCGGATAAATAGAGAGGGTTGCGTCAGGAAGGGCAGAGAAGTATGTCAGAGTGGTGCAGGACATGTATGAGAGGAGCAGGACAGTGGTGAGGTGTGCTGTAGGGCAGACAGAGGAGTTCAGAGTGGAGGTGGGACTGCATCAGGGATCGGCTCTCAGCCCCTTCCTGTTTGCTATGGTGATGGACCAGTTGTCAGAGGAGGTCAGACAGGAGTGATGATGGACAATGATGTTTGCAGATGACATTGTGATCTGTAGTGAGAGCAGGGAGCAGGTGGAGGAAAACCTGGAGAGGTGGAGGTTTGTGCTGGAGAGAAGAGGAATGAAAGTCAGTCGTAGTAAGACTGAGTACATGTGAGTGAATGACAGGGGGGGAAGTGGAACAGTAAGATTACAGGGTGAAGAGGTGAAGAAGGTACAGGAGTTTAAGTTCTTGGGGTCAACAGTCCAGAGTAATGGAGAGTGTGGGAAAGAGGTAAAGAAGCGAGTGCAGGCAGGTTGGAATGGGTGGAGAAAGGTGTCAGGAGTTCTGTGTGATAGAAAAATTTCAGCGAGAATCAAGGGGAAGGTGTACAGGACAGTGGTGAGACCGGCCATGCTGTATGGTTTAGAGACAGTGTCACTGAGACAGAGACAGGAGTCAGAGCTGGAGGTAGCAGAGCTGAAGATGTTGAGGTTCTCTTTGGGAGAGACACGGTTGGACAGGATTAGGAATGAGTACATCAGAGGGACAGCTCATGTTGTATGTTTGGAGGACGAAGTTAGAGAAGGCCAGGTTAAGATGGTTTGGACATGTCCAGAGGAGGGAGAGTGAGTATATTGGTAGGAGAACGTTGGACATGGAGCTGCCAGGCAGGAGGAAAAGAGGAAGGCCAAAGAGGAGGTATATGGATGGAATAAATGAGGATATGAAGCTAGTGGGTGCAAGTGTTGAGGATGCAGAAGATAGGGATAGGTGGAGAGAGATGATTCGCTGTGGCGACCCCTGAAGGGAAAAGCCAAAAGAAGAAGAAGAAGGTCAGATAAGTACTTATAAATTCAGTTTGGCATTATTTATTTATTTATTTATGTTTATTTATTAATTAATTTATTCATTCATTTCTTTGTTTATTCATTCTTACAACATTGAATCAGTCAATTTATTTATTTATTTTTTTTAGGACTGGATTAGACGGACTTGGTCATAGATGGGTGTACTTAATAAACTGGATAATCATAAATATTACAGCAAAGCACATGAAACATTGTGTTATCACCTTTTGGTTCAGAACAGAGAGCAGTTCAGAAGGATAACAATTCATCTGGAGGGAACCTTTTCTCTCAGAACTGGACTTCTACTCCCCCAAACGTCTGGAGATATTTGGAACAAAAGGTGGGGTTGCAGGCACAAAAATAAGGCCCGTACTCTAATCTTTACAGATGAATTTTTAACTCCTGAACTCTCAGTTCTTTCTTGACAAATCTATGGTGTATTTTTGTTTTCCCTCACCACTGTCTTATGTACTGTTTCGAGAATCTTTTAGAAATTACCTTATTATTGGATTTGTTGTTATGTAGCAGACTTTACTGATGGTGACCTAAAAATTCTGTTGCTTTTTTGCTATTTTATCTTTCTGCATGCATGAGTGAGTTACACTATGTACAGTTATGCTCTTTGCAAAATTTCTTATCTTTCTAAAAGAGCAGCATGTGGAAAGTAGATGAGATGCAGTCATCTGCTGCTTGATAGTGTTCCTTGGAGAGTCTGGAGAAGAACTTATTATGATTACTGGGTAAATTTTAACATTTGCTTTGTGATTTTCTGATGATTGTTGATTTAGTATTAAACTTACCACACATTTAATCAATGTCTCGTTCTTGGCTTTGTATTTCTCTTCCATTATTGTTTGTAAATATTATTTAACGGCCAATTTAATCAAGACATTTATTCAAGAAAATAGGTACAGTATATGCATCAACATACAGATACTCATGTTTTGACAGGATGTCAGCAAAGAAACTGTTAAGGAGGACAATGCTGAGTATGTCATGAAGATCTTTGGCCTCTGTGGAAGTGCTGCATCCGAAGGTCCCACCCCTGCTCATGTCCATCATCATTGAGGAAACTGAGGTTTTTGATGACTGTAGATATGCTGCAAAAGCTTGCCTCCTGCTTATGTCTATGCTATGAACCTAAGCTACCCTCCAAAGCTGAAATACACATTTAAAGTGTTTCAGAAGCTCTTCCTTTGAGCTTGAGGTCCTTAAGATGTCAAAATCCAGTCTTTGCAGAAAAAAAGCTCTAGCATGAGCGTATATGTATGTTGGGACTTATGTAAGGTGTAACTTCCTTATAGCACATAATAAAGGTGCTGATGTTTAGGTGTTTATCTTTTTTTGGTATCTTAATGTTAGGGTAATTTAAAAAGAAGGCTTAATTTTATAAAATGGATATTAAAATTCTAAAGTAAATATTACATAAATAAAACTAAAAAAAGTAAACAAAAGCAATTAATCTAGAGCAGAGTAAAGGTAATTACTAAGGAAGAGTGAGTAAAATTTAGTACTAATAACAGAAATTTTCAAGTAGATTGCAATAGAAAAGAGTCTGTGCCTTTAAGTACAGTTTACTTAGGATTATACCAGGTAAAATTTACTACATTAAGATTATTTATAACCACACCCAGATGAGGACAGGTTCTGTTTTGAGTCTGGTTCCTCGGAATGTTTTGTTCTCTGGGTTCTATTGTCTCTTGGAGTTTTTCCTCACAAATCATGTGGTCTTTTGATAGATGTATGGCATACAGCACACAATCGGTTCAGGTGCAGTTGGTCTTTGTGGAGGAGTCTGCCACTTGCCATACAACATGCTATGGAAGTCTAGAGATTCATTGAGAATGCATGTATCATCAAATTGCAGAAGTTGTTCAGAATCCAATCCTTGCTTCTCGATATTGGAAAGAAAAGCAGTTGCCACGGATGCTGGTATGTCCTCCTGTGTGTTTCATGAGAAATGATGGCAATGGTAATGATGTATGCACCCAAACCCATCTTGAAAGTGTTGCATGGCTTGAAGTTGTCCCCCAATGCTTATTTATTGGCATTGGTGTTCTGGAGAACATTACACTGGTGGAACAAAGAACCATAATTACACATAATTACAACTTAAGTAAGTAAAATAGTAAAAAAGTTCATAGAACAGTGAAAGTCCACAACAACTGGAACATGGCCTCCAAATCATTCAAATGATGAATTTTTATTTGCTTTTGCTCTGACGGCAGCATCAGCATTCTGCTGCTCTGTTGGTCACCAGCCAAAATGACTTGTACAACAGGTTTTGTGACCACATTTCCATGTTCTGCATCAGAGGTGTGAAGTAGGTATTCCAGGTGAGTGATTTCACTATACAAATGAGGAATGTATGTTGTAAGAAATTGTCTAAATGCAGTAAAACTCTGAACAAGTGCCTGACAAAATTGTTTTTTAAATTCAAAACCGAACCTCTGTCTGTCCTTTACATTTGATCAGAGAGTGGTACTTCCATTACAGTCAAAGGTCTCTCCCTGGGTAGAAAATCATCACTCACTTGTTCATGGTTATCCACCATCAAATGACCAATGATAGTTCATTTGCTGATGGTTGATGGTGATTTTATGGGGTGTCAGTATGAGATACAAAGTATCGTTTGTAATCTGTACAGATCTGTACAGAAGTCCTAGGTGTGTTTACCTGTGAGACAGTGGAAAATGTGTTAATTTTTTAAGCATTAGATTTTGAAATACTACTGTCCTGAAAACAATTTCATTACAGCTCTAACAAAAATAAATAAATAAATAAATCCCCACATGATTAATTAATATATGATGGTTCTGCCACTTAAGATGCTGCAGTGATTATTGAGACAGAAAATTAGTCTAAAGTGAAAATTCCAGTGTCAATTACACACAGATACATAACAATAATTAATCATTTATGTTACATGGAGAGCATTGTGTGGACTTCATTTATTGACAGTGTAATTATTTTGATTTGATTATATTTATACACAGATAAGACAAAACAGTATGACCACCTGACTAATTTGCTCTTGTTAATATGATCCTAGTCAAAAATATGTTCTCACTGATTTGAGGCAGTGGCATTATTGTTTATGCCAGACTGGCTGGATGCTTTGGTTTATCAGTACATAAATACATATCATGCAAAATACAATCTCTCATCTAAAGTTCCAGCACCAATGACGACACATCTGCCCAGCCTGACTCTCTTCTTCTAGAAAGAAAATGAAAAGTATAATTTATATAACAAAAATTTCAGTAATCATGAACTTACCATTATGTTTGTTATATGTTTGTAATATGTTATGTTATATTTTAGATTTCTATTTCTTAAATGAGAAATAATGATACATTGAAACTATAATTGATAGTGAATCAGAACAAAAAAAATTAACAAAAACTTTCTTTCAGTCAACATTAGCTTTTATAATGTGGCCCTATTTTATTTTATTTTATTTTATTTTATTTTATTTTATTTTATTTTATTTTATTTTATTTTATTTTATTTTATTTTATTTTCGAGTTTCATGGTAAATAAAACTAATACATGTTTGAAATAAAATCAAGGTGAGTAAATGACTAGATTTTGGTCATTTGGTGGTGTATTATACAATGTATTAACACAAATCCCAAGACTCTTCAGGCTCTTTTAGCTTCATTAGTGTTCCTGAGTGATTCATACAAACTCCACATGTATTAAATCTTTCAGTACATCTTTTCTTGGCATAAACAATGCCTCAGAACCAAAGAATTTTTCGATACATAGAAGATGCAATGAAACTTGATATGGGTTTGTTCTTCAAGTCTTGCTCCTTTAGCACTTGCACACTTTAAGGACTGTATATACACAGTCTTCCATTTAGCCAATACGTTTTCACATTAAAAATCACAACAGTGATATGTTAAAAATTAAAAAAATCATTTATTCTTTCTTAACTTGTTTGAGGACCTTGTCAATGATCAGCTGAGACTGACCAAGAATTTACATTAAATCTTTTGCCCAAGTACTGTAATATCGTCTGGAAATATTATTTACTAGATTCTTCATAGGTCTCTTTACACCCCTGATCTGCTTCACTTTTTGTGAGAAACTCATCTTAATGACAGTTTTACAAAAATGCAAATCGCAAAACTTCTCTCTTGAGCAAACTCCTCCAGTACCACAGTAAATTTCACTTTGTCTAAAGACTTGTGTATGAAATCATTGGTATTTGTTACTTTTAAATTACTGTTAAAATTCTCTGAATAAAGGCAAAACATATTTTTCGTTGACTTCATCAGTCTTTTAAAAACAAGACTGGTGTGCTATGGTTGCACACTAGTTTGTGTTTGCTGGGACATTGACTTTGCATTTTCACGCCCCTAAACATAATGCTAAACTGTGAGTGGTTGCGTTACATGTCAGTCTGAATGCCTGGTTACATAAGACTAGCCTATAACCACTGGTTAGTTATAAGTTTTATATAGATAAAATAGATCTAGATCTATTTTACTGCAAAAAGATCCAAATAAAAAAAACCTTCAAGAAACTTACATTATTCTGTACTAAAAGGTACAACTCTTTGGTAATTTTAACTATCTATGATGATATATTTCACATTCATTTATTCACTCATTCAATAAAATGAATTGTAGAACATCTGTAAAGTAGCTAAAACTACTTTAACAAGCACTAGAGATATTTACATCATGATGACTATGACTGATTTTTTAGTATCTTAAG
Organism: Hemibagrus wyckioides; assembly: GCF_019097595.1. Classification (NCBI taxonomy): domain Eukaryota; kingdom Metazoa; phylum Chordata; class Actinopteri; order Siluriformes; family Bagridae; genus Hemibagrus; species Hemibagrus wyckioides. Next base: position 3,425,886 of record NC_080715.1, on the reverse strand, counting down.
ATATTATTATTATTTTTAAAAATGAATTTAAAGAGTTCCTTGTAGACCTTTAAAAATAGTGTTCAATGATGCTAATATTTTGTAAATTGATTTGTACCCTGTTCTGATTGATACCTTTTGAGATAAGCTTTGTAAGTGGTCCATGGCTTCAGCAGTTATATAAAATCCACATTATATCAAAAAAATAAATCAACATAAGGTTTTTGTCTTATTATTAACTCAAAGAGAGGGAGTTAATAATATGTATTATAGATAAAAAAAACATGATATTCTGTTAAGTAGTACAGTAAACACTGGATTTCTTTGCAAATGACTGGGATACATGGGATGTATCAGTAAATCACTTCACTTGCTTCACATTTGGCAACATCACACCACACAATCTGATGCCATATTATTATACGGTTTAAGATGCCATATTTTATGCATAATGTAATAGAGCCAAACATTAACAATTTAATGTTTGCCTACAAAAGTACATTTCAGTGGTTCCATTGATTTTATAACAATTATGTTTGGTTTCTATTATTAAAACTGTTACTATCAAAAAGCAAATCCTTATGTCATTTCATTTTTATTTTAAAATATTTATTAATCATTTACTCTCCCAGGTGGTGTTTTGATGATAGAGGGGATGAGTATGTCTGGCATGTCGGGATTATGTTCATGTGTGTGAAGACCAGCATGTTATAGTTGGTCAGTTACCACTTTATCCATTGCTGTCTCAGTACTGTGATGATGAGGCTTAAAATCATTACTGAAATATTTTTTCTTAAATCTAGGGATAAAGAGGAGGGATAAAGGGATAAAGAGAAGGCTGTTGCTTCAGTATGCCGAGGAAAAACGTAGGTATGGGATTGCTAGTTATTAAATTGTCTGACTTTAAGCTAATATTTTGATTTTATTAATATAACATTAATTAGATTACACAAAATCTGTTGGTGTTTTGGTATCTTTAATTGATAGATCAAGGGAGCTAACTTCAGAAATGCTTCAGGTACTTAGATTTAATGTAGTTTCACAATTAATGAATAAAACTGTGCATGGGATTCTGAACCAGGAATGTATTCATCACCAAATATTCACACAAAATAAATTCTCTTGACATTTTAATTATTGTAATTAGTGTCAGGAACTGCTGGACTGTTCCCTGCCTGGCCTGAGGAGGGCACTGGCAGGTGAACCCGAGAAGCCTGCTTGTCCGTGTGTCGTTCATGTGATTACCTGTACAATTGTTCTCTCCCCTGATTGTCACCTGTACCCAGTTTACCCTAATGTCTAGCCCTATAAATAGGGATCCTTTTGTGCATGTCTTTGTCCGTGATTGTTTATCTGTCATTCGTTCCGTGGTTCCAGTCCGTCTATGCTCCTGAGTTGATCTTCCTACCTGTTCCGTCTTTATTTTCCTTTTTTTAACCACGCCATGACTCGTAGCCTGTTAATCTTCCCATGTCGTGTCTTCATGTGAATAAAAGCAACGGTTTACTGAATCCTGTGTCTGGGTCTGCATTCAGCCACGCGCTAGCGTGGGCACGGGCACCACAGACAGCCTGGGTTCGAGCCCTGCCTAGGGCGAGGCTCCTGGCCGTGACAATTAGTAGTACAGTAGTAACATTGATTACATAAAGCACAATAAAATATGGTTATTCATTTTTAATGAATATAACATAGATTCTCTAAAGATGAGTAAATACATTTTTATAAGTAATGTGATTTGCAGTGACATACAGTACAAAAGATCTTATCTTTTTTATTTTAGTAGATAGTTAGTTGAATTGTTCTGTGAACATTTTTAAATATTTACACTAGTTAACTAAAGATAAGTTGCACAATATTGCTAATGGTAGCATTAACCGTTCATGCATACATATATACATATCACTCAGTTATATATTTGTCTAGTTTCATTAGCAGCTTTGTTGCTATTTCCACTGCCTCTTGAGCATCTTCAGTTTTGAACTGTCCGTTTGGAATGTGGGGTGATGGGTGGAGGTTTGGATATTGAGTTTTCTTACCATCAACTCCAAGTGTCCTCAAGTGATTCACAACATGGGGCAAATCATTAAGGTAGATAGCATACTGTGATACTTTCTGGGCGAGGCCTACGATGGTAAATGAAGTTTCAGGATGCTGTCCATTCCTTCTAAGTTCTGTCGCTATTAGAGCTTTTTCCACTGCCTGATGCACTTTAAAAAGACACCACTCTGGGCTTGGGTCGTATTTAAAGTCATTTTGAGCAGCACAAAGGTCACACTGTGCTTGTCTATACCAGCGCTTAGCTTCTTCTTTGTTTGGTCTTGGTGTTTCTTGGAAATGTGACCAAAAATTATATTGCCGTCTGAAATTGTTCTGATAAAACCGCTCTCGTCCTCTTTTGTGACTTCTAGCCTCATAGTTCCATCTATCATAGAAATTGCTGAAGTTGGCCGAGTGTGTTGTGTTTGGTTGTGTAGATGTGTTGCTGAAGTTGGCCCAATGTGTTGTGTTTGGTTGTGTAGATGTGTTGCTGAAGTTGGCCCAATGTGTTGTGTTTGGTTGTGTTGATGTTTTGTGTTTGGTCTTTCCTTGCTGTAGATCTTCAATTCTGTTCAGCAAATATTTAAATGCTTCACTGGCAAGGTCTGTGTTGTCCGGGTTCTTGTCTGGATGCCACCTTAAGTACAGACGTCTAATGGCCTTTGATTTGTCTTCATCGGACATCTTCCAGATCTCTTCCAAGCTCTGGTCAATCTCTGTTTTAACCTTTTTCAAAGTTTGTGGTAAAGGCCTCTTTGGGGATGGTGCAGACTGTGAAGGTTCAGAATGTGAAGCTACAGACCATGATAGGTTAGTCAAAATGTTTATGTCTCTGCAGGTAACATTTCCAATTGGACCTGATCCTTTTTCTCTCTTAAACTGATAAAGATCAAGGGAGCTAACTTCAATGATATTTTCATCTCCAATTTGAATTCTGTATCGTGAAGGATTTAGTTTGGTCTGTCCTGGATACTGATCCAAACACTCCACAACAATGGCAAAAATATATTCATTTTCCAATTCATCATTACTGAAACCAACATACTCCCCTTTCTCAAAATTGTTGAGGAGGTCCATATCAAGGGAATCATGCCATTCTTCTGGTATCGGAGTTCCAGGGCTTGGACGGAAACTAAGTCCCCCATCATTCGCAGTGTTACGAACTCCATGTTGTTCCAAGGCCCTTTTAACATCCTCCAAGTTTTCACATAACAAAAGATGTCCCAGTACTGGTAGGCTTAATGAATTCAAGGAATTTTGCAGAAGCGCATTGATTTCTTTGGTAAGATACATATTGACCTCATTCACCACTTTGAGAGCCATGTTATCATTGTGCTTCAAATAGAAAACACACTCATCTTGCTGTTTTTCCACATAGACCTGAGTTTCAGTCTCAGTACCTTCTAGTGGCTGGTGATTTAACAAAAGTTCAGTGATTAAATTCTTGCAACAGACTATTTGAATTTTGCCAAATATTTTTTCACACATATGTGCAGCTTCAGCCTGTGTAATGGTGCCTTTGGTTTGATGTCTGATCAGACATATGAGACCATGATGGAATTCACGAGAGGACAGACGTTTTTCAAACCAGCCACTAAATTCACATGACTTTCCATAATCACAGTCTTCCACAAGTGTGGAAACCAGATTCACAGAAATTACTTGAGAGAGCAGCTTAGGCTGACTTTCTTTAGGAAGCAACTGCAACAGTTTTTGATGTTCATAGAGATCTTCTTTGAGGTGACACTCGTTTAGTTTCACAAGTAGCTTCAGTTTTGTTTTCAGTGAATCCTCTAGTCTGTTGGCCTGAAAGAAGGTGTCGTTGAAAAACAATGTGCTGGACTCATAGAGTTTTCCATCTGTCGATGGGAGGTATAGCGTGATGTTCTGAAAGTCAGTTACTGTTCTCTCCTTGTTTATCAGCATGAAAAGCTGCTGCACAACACGCTGAACAGTTTTCTGCTGGTTTGGTTGAAGGGTTGTCTTATCACAGCACTCTGTATAGATTTCCTCAAGTACAGTGCAGAATTGTCTGACAGTAGGCTTTTCATCAACACCAATCTTCTTGAAGAATTCTGCATACATTGCATGTTTTGGTTGTATGGGGTATAGGTATGGCCTGAACTCATCAGCATTAGGTAGTGTCAGGAGTGCTTGACTAGCTTTCACAAGATATGTGTCATTTTCAACAAGAACAAGAGGAACATTAGCCAACACAGACTCATTAAAATGCACAGATTGTAGATAGGCATATGATATCTTGAACACTGTAGCTCTCGTCTCTACCAACTGTTTTGTTCTGCACTGAGATCTACAGATATTTTTTAGGTTCTGCATGACCTGCTGTGAGGGTGGTTCATCTAAGGCTCCTGCCATCCTTAGGGCATTTAACTCTTTGGAATTGAAGTCTCTTGAAGGCAGTATTGGCATGGTGGTCCATATGAGATATTGATGATAAGGCTGCTTTTCAAGCAGTGATTCTTTGATGGCAATCATGTCCCGTCCTTGGGCAAATGCATTGTGATAATCACAAAGTTTTGATCCAATCTGCACAGCCACGATGAATTTTATGGTTGCGATTCTTTGCATTAATTTTGATTTTTTCTCATCAGCTAAACGAAGAGCTGTCTTAAGCACAGATGCTGATCTGTGTTTTAGAACCTGCAGTTCAGTGTCACCTTTAGCATCTGATTCAATTTGATTAGCAAATGCTATTATATCCTCTTCAGATACTTTATGCTTTAGTCCAAGGTTCTTGATGAAAGATTTTGCTCTTTTACTATTTTCGAATAGTTTCCAAAAAGTCTTCGGGACAAATTTGTCCTTTGGAAGCATAACTTCATACAGGTTTACCTCTTCATCAAAAAAGTATGAAGCCTTCTGAAGATAGCCGTTGATGTCCAGAATAAATCTTACATCTCTCAATGCTAAGGCAATGCTGTCTTTATGGTCTTTATAGTCAGATCGTTGGCTCAGGGCCACTAGCAGCCTTATCAAGTCAAGAAGCTGGGTGTGATTAAGCTTGTGTACAGAAGGAATCACAAATTTTACACAGTACTTTAAATCGTCCAAAATCTTAATGTTCAGACATTTTGACAGGCTGACATTTACACGGTTGTGTTTGAGAAAAATGCAGCCACTGTGATCAAACATGAACAAGCCTGGAAAGGTTTCTTGAAAAACAGTATTCAAAATGTATATGTTGCTGTGAAAATTGATTCTTTGACGTTTTCCACAAATGGTCTGAAACAAAGGCAAAGATTTAAACATTCTCTGATACTCATTTGTGTTTGTAGAGCCAGATTGTAGGAAGAGTTGAAGCTCATCACTTTCATCACCAGAAAGCTTCTCAAACTCTGAATGAGAAACTGTGTCCAGCTGCTTCAGAACAGCACTGCTGTCAGTGATATTTAGCAGTTCTGGCTGTACATATCTGTACACAAATGTACGAAGCCCTAGGAAAAAATCAAGGTCTAATGTCATGGATCCAAGTTTAATGAGAATGGCAGAAATGTGTTCTTTAGGATTATAAACAACACTATGTAGATTTTCAATTTTTTGCAGAAAGCAGGTTTCTTTTTGACCTGGATAAATGACAGGCAAAATCGGACTGCCGTAGAAGTGTTTCTTTATTTCACTAAAGACCCGATTTTCCATTTTGGAAAATGGAAATCCTTGGGAATCATTTACTTGGGCTTCATTATCAAAAAAGTTCCACAATTGCTTCAGCCATTCTTTTGTTTCCTTTCCTGCTGTATGAAGCCTGTTTGTTTCATTAAGCAGTGAGTGTTGAAGTAGTTGTTGAAGAACTGGCTTTATAAACTTTGCTGCCACTGGGATGCTTAATTTCTCAATATATTTTCCCTTTTGCAGAATAGTTTTGTGGCAAGAATTAACCTGATAATCTGCAAATTCTGACTTGTGTTCCTTAAAAATGTCAGCAAATTGTGAGATCAGTTTGAGAGAATTGGAGCTGAACTTCCTCAACATTTGATCTTGGGTGAGGAGGAGAGGCAGCCCATTAAGGTCAACAGACCAAGACTCTTTATCAGCATTACTAAGGCAAAATTTCAGTAGATTTGAACATGCTTTTGAATCTTTGATTAAAGTCTGGTTGATGGGTAATGGTAAATCATCTGTAGATTGTGAGAGATCATTCATTCTTTTCTTCTTCAAATAACTGATCACTGATAAAGGACTCACTTCAGCCACTTCCACACCTGCAGTCTTAAAACTCTGCCAAACTTTTTCCATTGGCCATGAATATGGTACCAAGTTCATGCCAGTGTGCTCTAGTACTTGAAGAATACTATTGTGGCTCTCTGTTGTGAAATGAGGTGAATCTGTTGAATTGGGTTTTGAAACACTTGACCAGTTAAATGTGTACTTTGGGCCAGAGCCATGCGAGGAGTTATCAGTAACACTTTCAAGTGTTGGTATCACAGGAAGGTTTCGTTGATTAATTGACCTGTAGACTTCATTGATCATATCATGCCAAGCTTGGACAACCTCCTTTGACACAAAGGGAAAGTAGTTCAGACAAAAGTTCATATGTGATTTGAGATCTTCTATCATTTTGGGTTCATCCTTTTTAGAGATTGCACAGAGGATTGTTAGAAGGTCAGCATACAGAGGTGCAATGGTCTTCAGTTGCAGTAACTGATTCCATCTAGTCTTTGAACTCTCACCATCTTCTTTCCACAGATCTCTTCTAGAATGATCAACTTCAAAATTTCCATTCACATGGACAGGAAGACCAGTTATTCCTGGCAATGGCAGAGAACAAAAAGCCTTTCCATAAAATTGATTTTCTGTTGGTTTTGTGCCTAAACAAGCTGCCAGGCCTGCCTGAGGTACTTTACCTTCTTCTTGGTTTTGTAGAAAGGATCCATATTGTTCTGCAATTATCCAGTGGCTTTCTTTTTTTCCTGATGTGATGTGTAATGTATAGAAAGCTCGACGTGGAATTACAGTTCCAGATTTTAAGGAATTGCGAACATGGTTATGAAAACCTTCCCTTTGCTCCATTGTGCTCTCTGTTACTTTTTTCTCAATTACGAAATAAATGCCTTCACTTCCGTCCTTGTTGATTTCATGGTAGTGTATTTTTGTGATGTACTTCAAAAAGAGAATCAGTTCCTCTGGATCTGATTTTAAAGCCTGGACAAGTTCCATAATTTCATAGTCTCTAACTGCATTTCTAGATATTTCGGATTTGGCTGCCATTTCTTCTGTCCTGAGTGGAAATCTGAACATGGTTCCAGAATTAAGAGGAAATCTTTCAGGAAGAAATGTATGGTAAACATCATGGAAAGACTTTTTGAAAATTTCATCCATTGAATACATGCAGCCTGGTGACATTTTTCCAGCCTCCACATATTTCAGATTTGGATCAGATATGCAGAGATATTCATCACCACTTAGTATAGATGGACAGTCAGTCAGCTGGTAAACAGAATTAAAACCAAGACCATATTTCCCAGTCCTACCCAAAGTACCATGTTTTCCTCCTTCTCCTAGTTGCTGAATTCCTATCAGGTCTTCATTTGAGAATTTCTTGTTGTTGTACACACAAAGTGCTGGGCCTTGAAGCAACTCCCATCTTTTCCCAAATGTTTTTGTAGTCCCATGCTTTCGTTTGTCCCATACAAAATGGATTTCTGTTGCCTCTGCATCATCAGCATTCTGAATGAGTTCTTTCAGGATATCTTTCTTGGCTGGATAGGCTTCAATTATGTTTTTTATCCGAACAGTTAGTTTCTCGTGTTGTCCGAACTCCTTAGCAAAGGGTGAAAACTCACTGACTAGATGATTCTGTAGTGTATGGTGTCTTGTTGTCACTACACCAAAACAGCATGCAACCTCTCGAGGTATTAGTTTATGACAGAGGGTTACCCCAGCTTGCACTGGCATCCATGGAGTGTCATTAAATTTTAGCTTGCTTGAGTTTGTTAACACACTTCTTTCATCAGGCATTAGACAGTTTTCAACAGCTCTAGCTGCAGCCCCATACAGCCCTTTTATAAGTATGTCTAGACAGACATGAAGCTCTCTCTTTTTCAGTGGTTTTGAAAAAGTACTAATTTCTTCAAGGACAGCAACAAATTGCTCTGCTGTAAACTGTGTTTTGATGCCAACACAGTTCCAAAGATTCTCAAATTTGGACAGGATGGTGGGAAGAAAATAAAGATAGGGCTTCGCCTCAAATTCACCACCTATGGCCACTGATCGCACATTTACAAAGTGATCTTCAATCAAAACAAATGGAATTGATTGTGCATGTTCCAGAATAGCAGTGGGATCACCATCATTCAACAAATACTTGTTGAGATAGTCATAACAACTTTTGGCAATGTTAAGAAGTACAGAATTTTCAAATGATTTTACATGATGGTGTACTTCTTTAAGTTGCCTGAGTACTGTCCCAATGGGTGGGTTCTTCATCACCCCCAACTTTGTGAGAACTGGGTCATCCCGCAGGAGGCCTAGTTTTGAAACATCAACAGTGAATTCTGTCATGTTTACCAAGTGTTCGCACTTGCAGACATAGATTTCAGATGGCTTTTTAAGTATGGTCATCACTTCATTGTGCTGATTGTTCCCTACAGCAGGAAGAAATGCTGTATGCTTGAGGGTTTCCCAGTGCAAAGATTCAACATGACAGGACTTTTTCATTGAGTCAAAGAGACACTGCAGACGTTTGTATGCTGTATTTTTGTCTTTAGCCCAAACTTGGGAGATTGTCTTCGCTCTCTCTATAACTTCCTCTAATGTGAGTACATCAGTCAACATTCCCAAGCCTGACAATCGATGCATCCTTTCTGGAGTGAAGTAGTCATTTTTGGTATCATCTAGAAAGCGACCCTCCTCTGGCTCATACAAGCATGCTACTTTCCCATGAGGGTTCACCAGTTTGTTGGTGAATTGAAGTGTTTTTACTTTCTGTGTTGGAATGCATGCATTACTTTTCAGCAATGTGTCAACTTTATGATCATTCAAGTCTATGGCATTTAATATAAGAGCATTCCTGCAGTGTGCATCCATTTTGCTCAAGTTCTTGAAAGCTAATTGATAAAAGTCAAACCAGCTGAAAGTTCTTTCCTTTACCATCTCACTGAAGCCACATTGAATTAAATTATGCCTTACCCAGGCTGGCAAAGGGACAGCACAATAGTTTGGTTCGGTATATTTCAGGAACACTTCCATAGCAAGTTTTCCAACTGCCTCATTTTCTTGAATACTTGGATCAAGAAATCTTGCATTGTCGAAGGAGCACCAGGTTTTTCCATTACTCAAGAGCTCAAGGGATCTGACATTCGGACTCTGTACAATGGCTGAGTAAAAAGCACTAACCAAAGTTTGAAATGCTTTGTTTACTTCTTCAATATTAGGCCAGAATTTGTAGTAGTCATAGTTTTGAAGACTTCCATTTTGGGATATTTTCTTTAACTCAAGCAGTGTTGTGATGTAGGCTGTAGCAACTGCATCTTGGAGTAATGCTTTGTTCCACTCCAGCTTTTTCCCACTTTCCCACAGAGCCTTCCTGTTTGATGTGACTGCAAAAGATCCATTGATATGAACTGGGAGGCCTGTATCAATAGGAAGAGGAAGAAAACAGAAAGCCTGGCCATCTGCAAGTCTTTCATCTGTGGACCAAGTATTGTCTGATTCTCTTTGTAGAGGTACAGCAACTCCTCCAATAGGCAATGAAAATTTGCATTGATGCTCTTCTCTCTGAAACATTCTCAGCGAATCCTTTGTTCCAATACATGAATAAAGGAACCAGGATTGGGTGCTAGTTCTCTCTGCACATTCACAATCTATTTCCACAATGTTTGCAGCAAAACAGTCAACAATCTTGTGGCAGTTTGTGTCAAAGGTATTTAGAGCTTCCCTAATGGCCTGTAGATGCTGTTCATTTGAAATTTTAATTGAACATACTACCTCTTTGGAGATTTTCAGGACTGTCTCGATTGGTCCCTGTTTAAAGATTTGAAAAAATAGTAACTTCATGTGCTTAATAAATAACAGAGAAGTTAAAGAACTATCTGTTAAGTGTTGCTGAAAAGCATTTATGCTTTCTATGTCATACACCTTGGAGCTAATTTCTGACTTGCAGGCCTCCTCTGCTGTGCGAAATGGTAGTTTAATCAGAGTACCATTGTAATATTTCTGGTTGCTGTTTGACAGATCACAATCAAAAATCCCCTGATAAGATTTAAACTGACCAGGAAACCTTCTAAACAGTCTTTCTTGGAACAAGTCAAGTTTAATCCCAGGATTTGATTTGCTGTGTATGTGCTTTTCCAGATGTGTTACATTTGGATCAAGAATGAGCAGACTTTTTCCACTCAAAATAGATGGAATATCTGTCACATGGTAAACAGCATTGAACCCTAGTCCAAACTTTCCAATTTTCTCCAATTTGTTTTCTTTTGATGCAGAGCCAACTCTAACAATGTTTTTCCAATCGTCCTCTGAGAACAGCTCATTGTTGAAAGCCCAAAGACAAGGACCATTGCATAGAGCCATACCATCATCAATTAGTCCTTCAGAAGGGTGTGTTCTGAAGTCCAGCATAAATCCACAGGTACTCGCACCAGCATCTTCAGCATTTTGTATAAGTTCTTTAAAAATGTCACTTTCATCATCATATTCTTTCAGTATGTTTTTGATTCTCTGAGTGATTGGCTCTGTTTGACCACACTGCTCAATTCCTATTATCTGTGGTTTTAAAATACGGGTACTTAGAAAGGGAACTTTCATCCATCTTGCAGTGATAGGTAGCACCTCCTCATGAATGACATAGAACTCCTCTTTATCTTGTTTTAGGTCTTCTAACCCATCATCACTGATATCACAAAAAACAGTATTTTTCAAAGGCTGTAAGGTAAAGTTTTGGTTCTGTGCCTTGACTGGTACAGGCGTACTGTCCTTTAAAGTCTTTTCATTCTTCCGCATCCAGTCAAGGATGGCTGTTGACAGTTTAAGTTCAGAGGGTTCTCCATAAGGTGGAGTCCTGCCATCAATGTTGTCTTTAATCTCACTTAGTATGGCTTCTATTTCTTCATCAGAAAGTGTTTCCTTTACACCCCACTCTCTTAGAAGGTCTTCATATTGTAAAAATTCATCTTCCACTTCCTTGATGTAAAGGCTAAGATCCAGTTCCGCTGGATAGGAGAGCACTACTTCCCGAGGTGACACAAACTCAGTCTGGCTCCAGAGCCAAGGAATGCATTTATTGTTCATCTCCTTTCTGAAATGTTCAGTGTTTTCTTGCATGAATTTGTATGTGCTGTGCAGCTTGTTTTTGAACTCACAATCTCTATCTGGGTTGACCATTGTTGGAGCTAATGATATCAGTACACCCAGATTCTCCAAGACCTTTTCAGAAGGAGGAGGACGATTAAGGTCAAGTTTTTGGCAGATACTCTCATTTAGGTCTGAAACAAGTGGCATGACATGCCCCACAATTGCAGAATATTTTGAAGACCTTATTTCAGTCGGTTTATAGAGATACCTCTTCTGGCTTCTTTTACTTTTAATTTGATTTGGATTTTCACAAGGAACCCACTGCAACTGAAGAAGATCTTGTCTCTCCTCCTCAGAGAATTTTGATAGTAAGTCATTTTTATTCAATATCCTTACAAGAACATGAGCCTTTTTAAAAGCACTGTTTTGTGAGTGGGTGCAACAGTTTTGAATTTGTGAGGCAACATGAAGTACATTTGCTGGTGACAATTCTTCTTCTTTTGTCTGTAGACCAAGTTGTTTCAAGCTTTCTAGCATTTTTGGTGACCTATAAACTTGTGGTGGGAAAAAGTCTTCCTCAAAAAGATCAAGGAAGGTTTTGTTTGTATGGTCAAAAACACTTGATGGTCTTTTGCGTTCACCCTGGTCTGTCAAAATGAAACTGAGATTCTTGCTTTTCATGAGCAATTCTTCACTTTGGGAGAACAGAAGATGTCCATTATTTAGTATCCAAGCCATTATTTTTTGTTCATCCTCTTTGTTGAAAAGCATGTCATCAATGCAGTCCACCAAGTAAATGGCTAACTGAGCAGCGTCCAGAAGCTCAACTTTTAGAAGAGTCAAAAGTCTGCGGTCAGCTTCATTTGCACACTGGACTGTGGTGTTAGGTACAGGTAAATCCCTGGGAATTGCTGGGTTGGACATTAAAATTACTGCTTGTTTTGACTCAATGGCAACATATTTTTCAGACATCAATCTGAAAATGGGCAGAGCTGATAGCAAACCTTGCTCTACATCAGAGACACAATCTAAAGAAGAGATATAGGCTTTAAATTCTTCTTTTTCATGAATTGTAAGAGAGGCAATGCCATTGACAACCTTGTCTTTGTCCGAATTCAAAAGAATTTGCAGGACATTCCTTGGGGATGGTGTTAGTACATAACTTTCGATGTCATGATGCTTCAGACACTCATCTTTCTTAATGACAGTGCCTCCAGTTGCCTTTACCACTTTTTGCATTTGATCTGACAAGGTGAACTCTCTGCTCCTCTGAAAAATTAAAGTGGATTTCTCCTCCAATCTTGCTAACATTCCAATACTGCCTGCTTGTTCAAGTGGTTCCAGGGGTATTAAAGGCATGCCAATAAAATCCCTTAGTTCTGTCCAGTGAGTATTTAGAAACTTCCAGAATTCTTTCAGCCATGTCTTTGGTGGATGATCATCTTTAACAGAATTCCACCTCACATGACCTTTTGTCTCTTTCCAGTCTTTGGGTAAGTGTTTCTTGGCAAAAGCAGCTACATTGTTTGCATCCAAATTAATCAGTTGATAGAGTTTTGAATCTAGAATTAAGCAGAGCAGATGTATAATTGTCAATAGAATTGTATTTGCATTTGTGCAAATTATTAAATAGTATTTATTACTTATGGCTGTCAATTTAAGCAACATAAAGACTTGTACAGTGTAATGTACAACAAAAAAACTGCAAACATTTGATCATTTCTACATTAGTCTGGTTATAATATGCCTATTTGATATGGGAAGTACATTACAGCAGTTACAGTGAGAAATGATATTCCTCCATTAGAATTATGGTAAAATAACAATAATAACTCTGTTATGAAGTTTAGACTGTAGCAAAAGCATCCCTAAGTATACTGGACTTTGTTGGTATAGGATGCTGAATTGCTTTTATGGCCAACATAAAATGAGACTTAATGAAATGACCATGAGCATAATTTACAATAATAGAAAAGACATCATTTCCATACCTGACATAGCCATGCGTCTTAGATGATGGGCCGTGTTTCTGTTCAAATCATCAGGCAGAAATCTCTCTTTGCAAAAAGGTAGCAACACTCTGGACAAAGAATATCCATGTTACTTTGACAATACACAACACATGAAGATACAATAAACAAGAGTCATAAGACACAATAAAAAGGAGAGCTTACCTTGAAAATTTCTCATTGTCAATCAGAGCAGTGTCCTCCTCCCGGTTTGTAAAGGACCTGAAACTTCCATCACTAAGTGGCAGAAGCTGTAGACCATTTAGTTCTTCATATCTCCCATCGCTGAGCACATACTCCAAGATGGACAATTTTTTATCCTTACCGATTGAATCAATGTCACTTCTGTGGAGCACAGATCTAACAAAACCCGGTGTCACCCATTTCAGAGTGTCAGGATTTGGGAAGGTTCTCTTTATGCTGAGCAGAACATGGTCAGGAGCAGTTACAAGGTTTTCTCCTTCCTCCATCAATAAGCAAAAAACTGCAGACATTATATCAGTGTCAGGATAATCATTTGGAAAAACAGCATCTGAAGCAGCCACCCATTCTTTCTCATTTTTAGCTAAAGAAAAGATTTCTTGATTTTTGAATAAACGTTGAAAAAGGTCTCCTGCAACTTCATTCCATCGTGGCCTGTGTTCCGTCTCTCTCAGATCAGGCCAGAGATGGTACACAGCACTTACAGGAAGTACTGACTCTCTCGATAGTTGGATACTGTCTTGGATTATCTTGAGATATACATGAGGAAGAACCTCCTTCATTAGAAGCTCATTCCACTCTGCCGATTCATCATTCTTCTGATCCTCTTCCTGCCACTTGATGTACCTTCTGTTGTCTGTAAGACCAAAGCATGCATTAATGTGAACAGGGAGTCCTGTCATGTTTGTCTCGTTGTTTGGAAGGGGCAAGAAGCAGCTCAGTCTTCCACTACCGCATGCTCTGTCTTCATCACACTGAAATGCTATGTCAACCTGAGGGTAAAAACTTAGTTTGCCAGCAAGTGCATCAATCTCAGGTACACATCCTTCTGTTAAGCGACAGGCTCTCACAAGCCATTTGGTGGTTGTTTTTTCTTCACATGGTGAACTGCAGGACACTGTTTTAAAGCTAGTCCTGCTTTGCAAACAGTTTCTTCTGAAATCATCACTTTCCTGGAGAGGGCTGGATGGAGATGATGCAGAAACATTCATCCTAATGGTGACACGGCCATTTGAGTCAATATGCCACAAAGAAATGGATATGACTGATCTTAGAAACAAAACACTAATGTCTGCATCTGGAATGAAGCTGTCAAAAAGTTGGGTAGCTTTTTTGGAATCATATAAATTATCAGAAATCTCTGAGGCCTCATGGCGCAAAGGAAACCGAAAGAGTGTTCCTTTAAAGTAGCTCTCATTTATTATCTTCTCCCAAGCACCATCATTCTCACAGACTAGATTAACAATATCCTGAAAAGGTTTGAATTGATCTGTGAATTCCAAAAGGTGCTTTCTGTCCTCTTCATCATCTAGGGACCAGCGGTAGCCCTCACGGTCATCATCAAACATCTGCTTTTGTGGGTCAAAAACTGCAAGGTGTTTGGAGCTCAATACACATGGCAAATCTGTAAATTAAAAAAAAATCTACTAAATGAAAGAATATTAAAACAGGTTTTCTATACAAAAGGTCTTCTTTCTAAAATTCTTTTATCATTCTAGCAAACCTGTCACTCAATCATCACCATGATAAAAAAAAAAATTACAACTGAAGTCATATTTTATGAAATAAAAAAAATTAATTGCTTTGAAAGTCATTCAATAACCAGGGAGACATTGTGGCTAAGTGGTACATTTGCTCCTACTTTCTTTTGTGGCTTGAATGGCTTTCTCAATAACAAACACAGTTCCACAAGTCACTCTTCATTTTACTTCTTGCAAACATGGTGCATATTTGCAAGTCATTTTTTGATGCTGATGCTGTTTTATTTAGCTTATCATTTACAGAGTTTCTTATGCTGTTGAACAATTACCAATTTCCATTGTCTTTGTAATGGTTGGCTAGGATGCCTAGTGTGTGATAGTATGATATTAAACACATATAGTATTCAAGAATATTCAGCTGAATTTTAAGGTTAAATATTTTTGAAGTTATTGAAATTAAAAAGTATTTATCTGACAGTAATAATATTCACAGGTATTTTCATGACAACACACTCAGTAGTTGTATTTTAGTCTTGGATTAATAGTTATTGATTTTTAAGCATCTTCACCTGTAACATGGTAAACAGAATTGAAGCCGATCCCAAATCTCCCCACTTTGGTTGGATCGTCATGTTTGATGCTCCGTCCTGCTCGCTGAATTCCTTCCCAGTCCTCCTCAGTGAAGTCTGCATCATTGAATGCGTACAGAGCCGGTCCTACCAGAGCAGTGAATTAATATTAAACTGAATCAGAATTAGTCAAAATGAACTACTGAGATGCACTGACTAATTGGAATATGCTGTTAGACTTTAGTAACATTTGGTGAAAGTCAAATTGTGCCTACTGTAATGATGGTCTTTTAACTAGATGTTCAGTCAGCAATATTTTTTGATTTGTCCAACATTATTTTTGCCTACAGTTAATCAAATAACACTTTACATCCCTGGTAAGCAGAAATGGATCTCTGAATGCATGTTGAACCATGAGGTGTACAGACTACAGCAATAGAACATCACTTCATGTTCCACTTTTAACACTGAGAAAATCACTGAAAAACATATTACCTTGCTTTGTTTTCTAACATTTTGTGTCAGAAACATTTCACATATGTATAACCGAACTGAACCATTCCTCTTGTTGTTGTCTTAATAATTCTTGTGCAGTTGTCACCTATATGGTGGTTTGTCCTCAACACAAAGAAAGATCATGACTTATTCCTGAGTAATAGCTTAAGAAGGAAAAAATGAAAGACATGAGTGTGAACCTGTTTACATGGACCAAGAAGAAGGACCTGGGGAATTCCCACTGTGATTTTTTAACAGCCAGTGCAACAGAGAATGTCATAAAAGGTCTTCATAGGGAAAACAGAAGGGGTGATTTCATCAGAGTGTGTTTGATTTGTTTGATGTGTCGATGATTTAGGGGTCTCTGGTAACTGTGAGTGGTTACCATATTTCTTTTGTCATTATGCCATATTTGGCGTTCTTCAAGATGGCTTTAACATGCGGTCTGGAGGCCTTTCTTGAATATACACCACTGTGTGGGAATAGTCAGAGAAGGAATGGACTCTGTGGCACCACCCCTTGCTATCAAGGGAAGCCCAGCCTGCATCCAAATAGCTGCAGTTATGCACATAGTTGGAGTATTTCCACATCATGGGGGTGGTTCTGCAATACTTCAAGCAGATATCTGAGAAGAACCACCAATGCTTCTGGTCACTGTAGCTCCCTAAAATCAGCTACCCATTCACTGTGTCTGCTATCAGCGGTGGATGATGAGGAGTGGGATGTGGAACAGATCATTGACCTGGTGGTACTGTAATTTGACAGTGATAACTGGTCCAAGATTTTCTATCCCCCCAATCCCCAATTTTCTACACAGGTAGAACCTTCCATGCCCACTTGGACCAGGGCAAAACCCAAGTACATTTACATGCACAGTGGGAAAGCCAAGCATTTCCAGAATCAGTATCACCTCATGAAATTGGAAACTCTGATACAGAGCCCTGACACACCACACTCTGGCTGCAACACCACCATCCAGCAAAGCCTTATTCAAAGCAGGGCATTTGGAAACTCATGATTTGTGAAGGTGAGATGTGTGCAGGGAGGTGTTTGCGAGTATATATATATATATATATATATACACTATATTGCCAAAAGTATTCGCTTACCCATCCAAATAATCAGAATCAGGTATTCCAATCACTTCCATGGCCACAGGTGTATAAAATCAAGCACCTAGGCATGCAGACTGTTTTTACAAACATTTGTGAAAGAATGGGTCGCTCTCAGGAGCTCAGTGAATTCCAGCGTGGAACTGTGATAGGATGCCACCTGTGCAACAAATCCAGTCGTGAAAGTTCCTCGCTCCTAAATATTCCACAGTCAAATGTCAGCTGTATTATAAGAACGTGGAAGTGTTTGGGAACGACAGCAACTCAGCCACGAAGTGGTAGGCCACGTAAACTGACGGAGCGGGGTCAGCGGATGCTGAGGCGCATAGTGCGAAGAGGTCGCCAACTTTCTGCAGAGTCAATCGCTACAGACCTCCAAACTTCATGTGGCCTTCAGATTAGCTCAAGAACAGTGCGCAGAGAGCTTCATGGAATGGGTTTCCATGGCCGAGCAGCTGCATCCAAGCCATACATCACCAAGTGCAATGCAAAGCACCGGATGCAGTGGTGTAAAGCACGCCGCCACTGGACTCTAGAGCAGTGGAGACGTGTACTCTGGAGTGACGAATCGCGCTTCTCCAACTGGCAATCTGATGGACGAGTCTGGGTTTGGCGGTTGCCAGGAGAACGGTACTTGTCTGACTGCATTGTGCCAAGTGTAAAGTTTGGTGGAGGGGGGATTATGGTGTGGGGTTGTTTTTCAGGAGCTGGGCTTGGCCCCTTAGTTCCAGTGAAAGGAACTCTGAATGCTTCATCATACCAAGACATTTTGGACAATTCCATGCTCCCAACTTTGTGGGAACAGTTTGGAGCTGGCCCCTTCCTCTTCCAACATGACTGTGCACCAGTGCACAAAGCAAGGTCCATAAAGACATGGATGACAGAGTCTGGTGTGGATGAACTTGACTGGCCTGCACAGAGTCCTGACCTCAACCCGATAGAACACCTTTGGGATGAATTAGAGCGGAGACTGAGAGCCAGGCCTTCTCGTCCAACATCAGTGTGTGACCTCACAAATGCACTTCTGGAAGAATGGTCAAAAATTCCCATAAACACACTCCTAAACCTTGTGGACAGCCTTCCCAGAAGAGTTAAAGCTGTTATAGCTGCAAAGGGTGGACCGACGTCATATTGAACCCTATGGATTAGGAATGGGATGTCACTTAAGTTCATATGCGAGTCAAGGCAGGTGAGCGAATACTTTTGGCAATATAGTGTATATATATATATATATATATATGTTTGTGTGTGTGTGTGTGTGTGTGTGTGTACCAAAACAGTCCTGATCCACCAAGACATGGACTCCACTAGATCCCTGAAGGTGTGCTGTGGTATATGGCACCAGCATGTTAGCAGCAGATCCTTTATGTCCTGTAAGTTGTGAGATGGGACCTCCATGGATTGGACTTGTTTGTCTATCAATGCTCAATTGGAGGCCAAGTCAACACCTCAAACTCACTGTTGTGCTCATCAAACCATTACTGAACCATTTTGCTTTGTGGCACGACACATTATCCTGCTGGAAGGGTCCTGAGTCAAAGTAACATTCACATAGATGGCAGGACCCAAGGTTTCCCAGCAAAACATTGCCCAAAGCATGATACTGCCTCCACTGGCTTGCCATGTGTTCTCCAGGTAAGCAACGCACATGCACCCAGTCCTCCACATGATGTAAAAGAAATCGTGATTCATCAGACCAGGCCACCTTCTTCCATTGATCCATGGTCCAGTTCTGATGCTCACGTGTCCATTGTTGCCGCTTTCTGTGGTGCACAGGGGTTAGCATGGAGACCCTGACTGGTCTGCAGCTAAGCGGCCCCATACACAACAAACTGCAATGCACTGTGTATTTTGACACCTTTATATCAGAATTGGCATGAACGTTTTTAGCAATTTGAGCAACAGTAGCTTGTCTGTAGGATCGGATCACACAGTCCAGCCTTCACTCCCCACGTGCATCAGTGAGCCTTGGCCGTCCATGACCCTGTCACCGGTTCACCACTGTTCCTTCCTTGGACTACTTGGACCACTTTTGATAGATACTGACCACTGCAAACCGGGAACACCCCAGAGCTGCAGTTTTGGAGATGCTCTGATCCAGTGGTCTAGCCATCACAATTAGGCCCTAATCAACTAAGTTAACACATCAACTTTGAGGACAAAATGTTCACTTGCTTGAATTATTTGGACACCATGTTTGCCAGATTAAGATGGTTTGGACATGTTCAGAGGAGGGAGAGAGAGTATATTGGTAGGAGAATGTTGGACATGGAGCTGCCAGGCAGGAGGCAAAGAGGAAGGCCAAAGAGGAGGTATGTGGATGTAATAAATGAGGATAAGAATCTAGTGGGTGCAAGTGTTGAGGATGCAGAAGATAGGGATAGGTGGAGTGTCTGTTGACTAATCATTTTATCACCAACACATTTGCCTACTTTTTATGTAAAAACGATTCATTTTGTTGTCATTCAAAAAAAAGATTGATTATATTAGCATGAAGCAGAGCTGTGTATATTAAATCAAACAGTATTAACCAAAAATAACATAACTCATTACTTTTAATTCAGCCTGATTTTTTGTTCTTCATTACATTCATTTATATACCTTCACCACTAGGTTTGATGAACAGAGATGCTGCTCTGTGGTTCCTGTGGTGGCAAAATGGGGAAATGGGGTGGAGGGATATTCATATTTACTTCTTAAATGCTAATATTTGTGGTTATGTCCATAGGCAGAAATACTTCTTTGTTTAAGTTTTTTTTTGTTGTGTGACCAGAAAATAATAATTCACCATGACTAGAATAAATTTGATTTTGTGTGTTACTGAACTTGCAAGTGATCATTACATGGTCTTTACATGATCATCAGTATAAATTATCATTTATAGAAAGATACATGGCTAACAAGTTTTGTAAAACAATAGCCAATTTCAAGGCATTCATGTAAATGTAAATATCTATTAACCAAATAATAAAATAATAGAAATGGTGGTGTGTCTCTTTTTATATTATTCCTGAGTTTTGTATTTGGTATATACAATTTGTGTAACAGTAGTATAATGGTAGTCGTGTTTGGATTAACTGTATTTGTAAATATTAATATAAATACCTTGATACTTTCCCAGTGCTGGGTTCCACACGCTGCCTGTGCCATATCTTCTCTCATCATGAATGAACACGGTTTTTGATGCTCCGGCATCATCTGCATTCTGTATCAACTCCTGTTAAACAACACATTAAAAGCTCTCTCTCTCTCTCTCTCTCTCTCTCTGTTTCTAATTTAAAGACTGTATAAAGGCAACATGTTTTGGGTTATAAATGCTTGAATTACAAATTAAATATAAAGAAATATGGAGAATTATAGAGGGATTATGTAAGTTTTAAAAATTCCTATGAAGTATTTATAAAGGAGATGTATAAAGAGAGATGGAAAAGTAATTAAATATCAAATCCTAATTCAGAAAGGATTTCATTAGTAGGTGCAAAAAACGTTTTTGTACTTACAAATTAAACCTTGTAAACCCTTTTCTGAATTTTCATTTAAATGTAAAGCTGCTTTGAGACAATGTCCATTGTTAAAAGTGCTATACAAGTAAAATTTGACTTTTTTTAGAGAAGGTAAAGTAATTCGTTACACAGTAATACAAAATGAGTTTGTACGGGTTATGAATGAATACAGTGATTATTAATGATCTAAAGTAATAATGAAGGTAAGTCTAAGGATCATGGACTAATTATGAAGGAGTCATGATGAAATATTAAAGGTCATGCAGGATTATAACAATTTATAAAGGATTGTGGAGTATTTATAGAGGAGGATAAAGGAAATAATTACAGCATTATATGAAGGACTGTGAAATATTAAGATGTAACTAAAAAGAAGTATGTGTGGCTTATGAAAGAATACTGTATTAAGGATCAAGGAATTATAAAGAGGGTTTTGAAGGGGATATGGAAATGATACGGATATGGTTCATATAAGGTCAATATGAAGTATTAAAGATGATGAAGTGATTACATAGAATTATTAAGTAAATATGAAGGATTATGAAGTTAGTAAAGGAACATGAGACATAGAGGAATATCCTTTGTCATCAAAGATAAAAGTTGTTATGAAGAATTATAAACAACATTATGTAAATAGTAATAATAAGTTGTTATAAAACATATACTGTAAAGGAGTTAACATTTAACATTAGCAGACAAATGTTATGTTTTACTTTAAATATCAGAACAGTCATGATTTATAAACACACTTAACATTTTCACCTTCAGTATCTGTCCTCCATCAGGGTAGCGTCTGAGAATCTCCTTCAAGTAGTCGATAAATGGTGGCGCTGTGGCTCCAAATGCATTTCTTTAGAGAAGAAAGTTAAAAGTAGTGTGGGTTGATTGGATTTTTTGTTGTTGTTTTTTTTTTTAATATCTCAATTCATACATGTCAAAATGTAGATATCAAAATAAATCCTCAGTTTAACGTGCTTACACACATTAACTATCTCTGAGGTCAAATGCAGCTTTTTAAAACACCCTCATTATCTTTATATTGTGTTGAATAAAGTAATAAAGTTACAATGTACAGGAAAGACAGTATAGCTTTGTACAGTTTCCACTGCCTTTGGATTATGAAGTAATTCATAAAAAAGTTTTTGAATAATTTGCATATTATAATTTATAACATAATGGAGTTTTTGTAACATCTAGCCTGGACATTTCCACACCACACCACTAGAACCACTCCTGTGAATTTAAGTGAGAGATAACTTATTTGAACCACCCATTTCTTGTTTGTTCATCATGGCCTTTTACCACAATGAGAAGCTTTACAGTTTGCCCATCAATCATGTGAGCTCTTAGCCCCATAGACAGCTACTTTGAAACTACAAACACCAACCAGAACAGCTCTCCTCAGCTGTGGAAGAAGTCACCTGAGCATGTCATTTGGGGAACAATAAGTACAAACCATCCCACATTTGTGAAGCCACATAAGTAATGCCGGCCACTTCCGCTGACCTGAAAGTACTCTTTCCTCTGATTCATCTGATGCAGTGAGCCATTCTTTGTGCTACTGAGCTTCTCACTTCTCGTGTTGATAAAATCCATCATGTCCTGAATGTCAGTTTTTGCTCTTTGCATTTGTTTCTTTTCTTGTTTTCCTGAATTTGATTCTTTTTATGCATTTGTATCAGGTGACTTACATTATACTGTATATTATTGATTTTTACTTAAACAGTGCAACCTTCAGCTCTTTCTTTGCCTTGTCAATTTGTACCATTACTTCATTAGTCATTGTGGGTTCTCTAACATCTAACCTGCGCATTTCTCCACCAAACCACCAGATGGCGCCATTATCGAATTTCGAAAAATCTTTATTTTTTATTTTTAAAGCCAGACATTTTCAGATCGCTACTCTGTGTATGACTTAACCGCGATAGAAATTTGGTAGAATCATTTTTATCATAAAAAATTACAAAGTAAGCAATATAACAAAATAATCGATTAATTAATTTCAAAATAAATTGGGAATTAAGATTACAATGTGAACGAAAATAAATAGATAACCAAATAAGCAAAGCAGTGAACTAACAAACACTATACGACACCGATAGAGGGCGGTGAAGTACACAAAACATGCAAGATTTTCTCATGGGGCCTCCCGGCTATTACTATCATGTTCATTAAGTGACATAAACTATTATAACCTGTATGTAGTTTGTGTGTTTGTGTCGGCACACTGTTTATTGTATAGGGAAGTAATTTATTGGTAGTTGTATTACATCTTTTACTTTTTTTTGTGTGTCCAAACTTTAGGTGTACAGGATGTACAGTTTCTGATGCTGTTTTTTCCTGTAAACGACCACACAAAATACTCTTAAATAGATTCACAATATTACTTATTCAGCCAGTAAATGACAGAAATGCTCTTAAATGACCGGACTGTAAATTTCTGCACAGGAGGTGCAACATGTACTACAGTGAAGATTATCAAACCTTTGCCTTCCCTACTCCCTCTGCTAAAAACTGCTCAGGGATTACAAATTAGTTCTTTTTTTGAACGTTAATCTTTATTCTAACTTCTAAGCTTTTATTACTTTTTGTATCAGAATTCAATAATAATATTTTTTATAATATATATATATATATATATATATATATATATATATATATATATATATATATATATATATATACATAGTTGCGAGATGGCTTAAACTTGATTCTGAATAGCTTCTTAAAGAAAAGGGGTGGAGCTGAGCAGCCTCTGATCTGACTGAAGGTGGAGTCTATTTCTGGTCTGGAAAAAATATAACCAGAAGTGTACAATAATAAAAATGTCAGTGAAGCAAAACTCTAGTCCCAAGTCTAAAGCAATGATTTCAAAAGTATATGTGATATGAGTGTTACAGATGTAGAACAGTCTTAATTTTTACAATCTGCCCCTTTAACATCACACACAAATATTGTTAGAGCGTTAAGGATAAATCCGCAACAGTACGGTGTGATATCTGCTTATGCAATCATTACACTGTAATTAGATTAGTGTGTTTGTGTGAAGTGACTTTTCTCAGATCACTCACTTTTTTATTTTCTTCTTGTTTGCTTGTGGTAAAGACATCGCTGCAGCTCTATGTTCTCCTGAGAACACAAAACACATATAACACATCCACAGTTTGATTTTATTTACTTAATTATCATTTTACACAAACAGATAATACGAGGAATAAAACACTGCGGCTGTGAAAGGGAAATAATCAGTGATGGATTGTAGTGGAGCTACAATGCCGAAGGAATCAAGCAACTTCCTGTTATCAGAAACAGCAGAATTTCTTTTTCCCCCTCAGTGCTGTTGAATTCTGATCAGTCAGAAGGTATTGATTAATGGAGAGTCTGTCTGTAGCTTTATCCCTTGATGATGAACAGAAGATCAGATTCATCTTCAGACCTTTTGCAAATGAGTGAGGATAAAGTTGAGAGGAATTTGCAAAATATTTGCAAGAGCTTTCAGTTTCCAGCATCCTAGTTAGGAAAATAAGCTCATGTGGTGGATGAAGGTGTGGTGGTGATGGTAAGAGATAGTCCTATATAACTCTATTCCAGAGTGCATCATGCTGTTTTTTGTATTTTTATCAGGCCTCTAGATTTTACATCCAATTCTGAATGAACATTAAAGAAAGAATTAAATGGTGGATGAAAAAAACAATAATTGAGCGTGAGAGTGACCTTTGGAAACACAAAGTTGCTTTGGTGTACCTTAGTTGTCTAGTTTTTATGTAGTTATTCATTTCTTTTTTTCATTTGTTTCTTTTCTGTTACAGTAGACAAATGCATACTTCTCACAGGAGAATAAACCTTAGTGACAAAGCTATCTGTCTGTCTGTGTTTTTATGTATGTATATATATATATATATATATATATATATATATATATATATATATAATTTAATTATTTACCAATTAAATAATTAAAATATTTATAATACTGATTGAGCATAATCAAGCAGTAGGTTTAAGCAAAATTAGAAGAAATTAGAAAAAAAAAAAAGTAAAGTAAAATCAGTGTGCAGTCTGCTTCTTCGGTAGTTTAATCTTCTTGTTATTGTTAAAGTAAAGGAACAAGGAGCAATAGCGAATGAATGCACGTGAATAATGTCAGTCTTACCTCCTGACGGTCATGATGTTAATGAAGAGAGAGAGAATGTCAGGTCTGCTGTGCTGAGATGAGAAATGTCTCTCTGTGAGCTCCACTCGGCTTTTATACGGACACTGAGTTTCACTTTCGCAGGAACAAAAAAGTTTCGTTTTACCGTGAAAAGGAACACAAAACTGTGGGCAGGTGCTTGGTGAATCATGTATTATACTGATTAATGATACTGGATTATAAGAAAACGGTTACACAGGGACTTCTGGGAATCAGACAGAGAACACGCCCACATTATATCTCTTTATACTATATAATACAAATCATATTTCAAGTCATTAGAATTCTAATACTTTATTGGAGAGTCTACCTGTGTCGATGTGCGCATTCGCGTCCAGGAACATCGTGTGCACACTCTAAAACTCACTGAAAAGTGTAATGAACAGGTGTAATGAACAGGTGTAATGAACAGGTATAATGAACAGGTATAATGAACAGGTGTAATGAACAGGTATAATGAACAGGTGTAATGAACAGGTATAATGAACAGGTGTAATGAACAGGTATAATGAACAGGTGTAATGAACAGGTATAATGAACAGGTGTAATGAACAGGTATAATGAACAGGTGTAATGAACAGGTATTGCGGTTGTGGCACAATCAGCGATGAAAGGCCAGAAGCAGCAATGACTTTAATGTCATCATGGATGAAAAGAAAAAAGGGAGATGTGAGTCGGTTGATTCAGTAAATTAGCTCGGGTCAGGATAATCATATTTTCTGTCTACACCTGTTGATGTTACCTTAACGGTGACTGAGCTGACGTTAACATACACTGTCGTTGTTAACATACACGTTAACATAGACTGTTAGCTAAATATTTAATGTAGATTAGAACATTCTTACCATGAAAACGAGTTGACTTTAAACCACACATTTTCTGTCAATGTATGACAAGCAGACTCTGGATGCTAGATTAATGTTAGACAATCAAAATTAAATATTTTAATAAAGACAGCGATATACAAATACATTTTAATTTTCTTTTGTATGATGTGTGATTTGATAAAAGCAGTGTATCGGTGTAGGAAAGCCCCGACCAGTCACAATGCAAAACCATTATTTTCAATCAAAACCCGTTTTTGATTGGCTGTAAGTAACGGCGCAGTCTACACTTTTGGTGCCTTTAAAAAAGCCTGTTAGTGGCTCCAGCAACAGTGACTGTAATGTGGCCGCTGTAGCTTCCATCATCCATCATCCCCAGCTCCCGTGTCAGAAACAATTCCGTCTCCCTCCACCGCAGTCCCCCAAAATCATGCTGCTGGTGGAAGCGACTTTAACTTGCACACACCATCCCAACCATTATTAAACAGCTACAGTACCATAAACGAGCATTTGGATCTATCTATCTATCTATCTATCTATCTATCTATCTATCTATCTATCTATCTATCTATCTATCTATCTATCTATCTATCTATCTATCTATCTATCTATCTATCTATCTATCTATCTATCTGTCTATCTATCTATCTACACATCAGCTAGTTCCATAATTTTTTTTAATGTTTACTCAATTTCTCTCTTCAAAATATTACTTGAATATTTAATTTTTAGTTGGCCCAAACTTCACTCCAACATTAAAAATATTATAATATTGCCTAAATTTGTGCTTATTATTCCAGTCATTAGCCATTCTGAACATTGAAAAAACCCCGTTTAACATTTTAAAAACATATTTGTGCTTAAATTGACTTAATATAATATGTTTTCTTAACCAAGCCCAAGCAAGAATATTAGTACAACAATATTTTTGCTATTCCATCATTTAATTAGTTGAATTTTTATCTATCTCCTCAACCCCAACCCCCAAAATTGCCCATCTGGGATATCTGTCTGTCCACCCTTCTATGGTTGCCAAGAACCAGGCTTGCAGTCTTGCATCCTGTGTACCAAATCAGTTATTAATTTCCCCATCCTTTTGAATTACAAAAGTAAGGATTACAGATCATTATTTTCTACCCTGCTATAATACAGTGTTGGAGGCATAAAAATGATCTACTTTAGGTATAGCTATACTATAGGTATAGCTGCACAGAAAATTAGCAGCAGGAATGTAAATATTTTAATTTGTTCATTAACTAAGGGTGGTGGTTTATGCATGAAAGACAATTATTAAAGTAATGATCAACACACACCCAAAATATTAATGGTGAACATTTTTGACTATATAAAAATGATTCTCTTAAGTCTTGGCGATCTGCCCCTATTAAACAATAAAGAAAGTAAGACATCTTCTTTTTATATACATAGTTTAGTAACCTAATATTAATTTTGACAGAATTTATCATTATCATCGACTTAATTATTTCCTGGATTTTGTATCACCATAATCCCTAAATATATGTAAATGCAGGAAATAGGATTTAAATTGAAAACCTTTTCCCCATTTTGTGCCCTCCCCCCACTTCTCAAACCAAAGTTACACCCTTGATTATGATGTATTTAGATTGATTTATTACATTTAACATGGCGTTTTTTTTCTTTATAAAAAATGTAGCATAATAATAATAATAATAATAATAATAATAATAATAATAATAATAATAATAATAATAATAATAATAATAGAGAGGTCCAGTAGGGGGCAATGTGATCCTCCACTCCTTCTTTTTGGTATGCAAACTGCACAACAATAATCTTATCTATTTTAATGACTTATTACTCAAATGACCTAAAATCATTTCTAAACTTTATTTTTTTTTTTTTTTTACCAGATTTACAACTAATACACATCCAGCTTAGGACACTGCATTCGACATCATGCCCACACACTGCTGGATATATGGCTGATGCATGTGACAAGCAAAACCGAAAACAGTTAAGATTAGGATTCTAGAAGATATCCTGGAGATGTGTTGTGTTTGGTTTCTGTTGGTAACATAAAGTGGAAAGATAAGTTCCAAACTGGAGCATCTTATTGGTTTGGTTGTTGATTTATTTGTTAACTTATAATAAACCACAGTGTGGTTGGATATGTATACACTACCAGTGAAAAGTTTGGACACATCTTCTAATTCCATGGTAAAACAATGCTGAAGGTGGCCGAAATCCACAATAATGTCCTTTGAACAGTTGATATTAAGATATGTCTGCTACTGATGCTCTGTAAAGCCTTCATAACGCCTCTAATCTGAGGTGCTGTTAATTGGTTAACATATTTATGGGATTTACAGGGATTAAGTTAACATATTATTTGTTCAGTTGTGTAAACACACATTAAACCACAAAAAAACATTACATGCTCACATGACATGGTATGTTCGGTGTTCCACAAGGTTCTTTTGTAGACTTACTGCTTTTTTCCTCATGTATCCTACCCCTTGGTGCAATTATTCATAAACAAGTTTTTATTCTTCTGCTGATGACACACAGTTATATGATTCAGCAAAGCCAGATGAGAGACATCAGCTTATTAAGATTGAAGAATGCATAGAGGACATTAGTTTGTTTAGTCAAGCTCTTTATATTTTTTTTTTCTTACATAATGGAGCAGCTCTGGTGAGTCATGGGCATAGAGTGTTGTGGTGAACTGGGAGTTATGGATGCTGCACCCCTCCAACCACTGTCCATCCCCACTAGAAATTACATTGATTTCTAACTAAGCTCAAAAGCTCCAGGTTACATATTACACTTGACTATATATATATATATACACTATATTGCCAAAAGTATTCGCTCACCCATCCAGATAATCAAAATCAGGTGTTCCAATCACTTCCATGGCCGCAGGTGTATAAAATCAAGCACCTAGTCATGCAGACTGTTTTTACAAACATTTGTGAAAGAATGGGTCGCTCTCAGGAGCTCAGTGAATTCCAGCGTGGAACTGTGATAGGATGCCACCTGTGCAACAAATCCAGTCGTGAAATTTCCTCGCCCCTAAATATTCCACAGTCAACTGTCAGCTGTATTATAAGAATGTGGAAGTGTTTGGGAACGACAGCAACTCAGCCACGAAGTGGTAGGCCACGTAAACTGACGGAGCGGGGTCAGCGGATGCTGAGGCGCATAGTGTGAAGAGGTCGCCAACTTTCTGCAGAGTCAATCGCTACAGACCTCCAAACTTCATGTGGCCTTCAGATTAGCTCAAGAACAGTGCGCAGAGAGCTTCATGGAATGGGTTTCCATGGCCGAGCAGCTGCATCCAAGCCATACATCACCAAGTGCAATGCAAAGCGTCGGATGCAGTGGTGTAAAGCACGCCGCCACTGGACTCTAGAGCAGTGGAGACGCATTCTCTGGAGTGACGAATCGCGCTTCTCCATCTGGCAATCTGATGGACGAGTCTGGGTTTGGCGGTTGCCAGGAGAACGGTACTTGTCTGACTGCATTGTGCCAAGTGTAAAGTTTGGTGGAGGGGGGATTATGGTGTGGGGTTGTTTTTCAGGAGCCGAGCTTGGCCCCTTAGTTCCAGTGAAAGGAACTCTGAATGCTTCAGCATACCAAGACATTTTGGACAATTCCATGCTCCCAACTTTGTGGGAACAGTTTGGAGCTGGCCCCTTCCTCTTCCAACATGACTGTGCACCAGTGCACAAAGCAAGGTCCATAAAGACATGGATGACAGAGTCTGGTGTGGATGAACTTGACTGGCCTGCACAGAGTCCTGACCTCAACCCGATAGAACACCTTTGGGATGAATTAGAGCGGAGACTGAGAGCCAGGCCTTCTCGTCCAACATCAGTGTGTGACCTCACAAACGCGCTTCTGGAAGAATGGTCAAAAATTCCCATAAACACACTCCTAAACCTTGTGGACAGCCTTCCCAGAAGAGTTGAAGCTGTTATAGCTGCAAAGGGTGGACCGACGTCATATTGAACCCTATGGATTAGGAATGGGATGTCACTTAAGTTCATATGTGAGTCAAGGCAGGTGAGCGAATACTTTTGGCAATATAGTGTATATATATATATATAGTCAAGTGTAATAATATATATATTATAGTCGTCCAAACTTTTCACTGGTAGTGTATACATATCCAACCACACTGTGGTTTATTATAAGTTAACAAATAAATCAACAACCAAACCAATAAGATGCTCCAGTTTGGAACTTATCTTTCCACTTTATGTTACCAACAGAAACCAAACACAACACATCTCCAGGATATCTTCTAGAATCCTAATCTTAACTGTTTTCGGTTTTGCTTGTCACATGCATCAGCCATATATCCAGCAGTGTGTGGGCATGATGTCGAATGCAGTGTCCTAAGCTGGATGTGTATTAGTTGTAAATCTGGTAAAAAAAATAAATAAATAAAGTTTAGAAATGATTTTAGGCCATTTGAGTAATAAGTCATTAAAATAGATAAGATTATTGTTGTGCAGTTTGCATACCAAAAAGAAGGAGTGGAGGATCACATTGCCCCCTACTGGACCTCTCTATTATTATTATTATTATTATTATTATTATTATTATTATTATTATTATTATTATATATACTGTTAAAAAAAAATTGACCCTGTAAATATTATTCTGATACCGTGTTTAAATATTACGTGAAATTATTATGTTGAGAATTTTAATGTTGCATTGAATTTAATATGATGCTTAGTGTTTGCATGTAATTTTGTTTAATCATTTGTACATGTAAATTTTATACACAATAATATTAGTAATATTAACTACAGTAATGCATTGCCTGCACACCCTCTTGAAAGCAATTTAGCTTTACTTCAGTAATGTGAGCAAATCTGGCAAGCCTCCGCATGTTAACTGGATGATGGTTTTTGGTTAGAGACATGTTTTTTTTACTTATTTCACTGGCATATTGGTGGCTTCAAACACATTCCATTAAAGCCAGTACATACTTAATGACTATACAGCTGGTTATGAATGTGATTTGCTCGTGACAACTGGTCGGACCTAGATTTTTTAAATTTTATTGATATGCTGCAAATGTTGTATGTTATCGGGAATATTATGTGTTAAAATTTGTGTTAAAAAGAGAGTAATTTCTATATATACATATTATACTTCCTATATATTTTATAGACTTGAAGAAATTGACTCATTCAGTAAGTTGGTCATAACTGCTGGTGCTCAGTAAGTTGATCAGATAAGTACTTATAAATTCAGTTCGGCATGATTGATTGATTGATTGATTGATTGATTGATTGATTGATTGATTGATTTATTTATTTATTTATTTATTTATTTATTTATTTATTTATTTATTTATTCTTTTATTCATTCATTCGTACAACATTTAATCAGTCAATTTATTTTTTTTTATTTTTAGGACTGGATTATACTGACTTGGTCATAAATGGGTGTACTTAATAAACTGGATAATCATAAATATTACAGCAAAGCACATGACACATTGTGTTTTTAGCATCTTTTGTTTCAGATCAAACAGGAGTTCAGAAGGATAAGAATTCATCTGGAAGGAATCTTTCTCTCAAAAATGGACTTTTACCCCCCCAAATTTTTGAGATATTTGGAACAAAAGGCGGGGTTGCAGGCACAAAAATAAGGCCCGTACTGGATTCACTTAGTCCGGTAAAGTGTAAAATTGTCACATTTACTGAGAAGAGAAAACTGAACTAATCTTTACAGATGAATTTTTAACTCCTGAACTCTCAGTTCTTTCTTGACAAATCTATGGTGTATTTTTGTTTTCCCTCACCACTGTCTTATGTACTGTTTAGAGAATCTTTTAGAAATTACCTTATTATTGGATTTGTTGTTATGTAGCAGACTTTATTGATGGTGACCTAAAAATTCTGTTGCTTTTTTGCTATTTTATCTTTCTGCATGCATGAGTGAGTTACACTATGTACAGTTATGCTCTTTGCAAAATTTCTTATCTTTCTAAAAGAGCAGCATGTGGAAAGTAGATGAGATGCAGTCATCTGCTGCTTGATAGT
This sequence comes from Hemibagrus wyckioides, assembly GCF_019097595.1. Lineage (NCBI taxonomy): Eukaryota > Metazoa > Chordata > Actinopteri > Siluriformes > Bagridae > Hemibagrus > Hemibagrus wyckioides. The sequence continues at coordinate 3,394,182 of NC_080715.1, read as the reverse complement.
GTTCCTTGGAGAGTCTGGAGAAGAACTTATTATGATTACTGGGTAAATTTTAACATTTGCTTTGTGATTTTCTGATGATTGTTGATTTAGTATTAAACTTACCACACATTTAATCAATGTCTCGTTCTTGGCTTTGTATTTCTCTTCCATTATTGTTTGTAAATATTATTTAACGGCCAATTTAATCAAGACATTTATTCAAGAAAATAGGTACAGTATATGCATCAACATACAGATACTCATGTTTTGACAGGATGTCAGCAAAGAAACTGTTAAGGAGGACAATGCTGAGTATGTCATGAAGATCTTTGGCCTCTGTGGAAGTGCTGCATCCGAAGGCCCCACCCCTGCTCATGTCCATCATCATTGAGGAAACTGAGGTTTTTGATGACTGTAGATATGCTGCAAAAGCTTGCCTCCTGCTTATGTCTATGCTATGAACCTAAGCTACCCTCCAAAGCTGAAATACACATTTAAAGTGTTTCAGAAACTCTTCCTTTGAGCTTGAGGTCCTTAAGATGTCAAAATCCAGTCTTTGCAGAAAAAACTTCTGGCATGAGCATATATGTACAGTGATGGAAAAAATTATTTGATCCCCTGCTGATTTTGTACATTTGCCCACTGACCAAGAAATGATCAGTCTGTAATTTTAATGGTAGGTGTATTTGAACAGTGAGAGACAGAATACCAACAAAAAAATCCAGAAAAACACATTTCAGAAAAGTTCTACATTGATTTGCATTTTAATGAGTGAAATAAGTATTTGATCCCCTATCAATCAGAAAGATTTCTGGCTCCCAGGTGTCTTTTATACAGGTAAGGAGCTGAGATTACAGTAGGAGCACTCTCGGGGAGTGCTCTTAATCTCAGCTCCTTAACTGTATGAAAGACACCTGTCCACAGAAGGAAGCAATCAATCAGATTCCAAACTCTCCATCATGGCCAAGACCAAAGAGCTGTCCATGGATGTCAGGGACAAGACTGTAGACCTACACAAGGCTGGAATGAGCTACAAGACCATCGCCACGCAGCTTGGTGAGAAGGTGACAACAGTTGGTGCGATTATTCCCAAATAGAAGAAACACAAAAGGACTGTCAATCTTCCTCGGTCTGGGGCTCCATGCAAGATCTCACCTCATGGAGTTTCAATGATCATGAGAACGGCGAGGAATCAGCCCAGAATTACACTGGAGGATTTTGTCAAGGAGCTGGGACCATAGTCCCCAAGAAAACAATTGGTAACACACTACGACGTGAAAGACTGAAATCCAGTAGCGCCTGCAAGGTCCCCCTGCTAAAGAAAGCACATGTACAGGCTCATCTGAAGTTTGCCAGTGAACATCTGAATGATTCAGAGGAGAACTGGTGAAAGTGTTGTGGTCAAATGAGACCAAAATCCAGCTCTTTGGCATCAACTCAACTCGCCGTGTTTGGAGGAGGAGGAATGCTGCCTATGACCCCAAATACACCATCCCCAGATGACAGGACAACTGCACCGCATCAAAGGGACGATGGACGGGGCCATGTACCGTTAAATCTTGGATGAGAACCTCCTTCCCTCAGCCAGGGCATTGAAAATGGGTCGTGGATGGATATTCCAGCCTGACAATGACCCAAAACACACGGCCAAGGCTACAAAGGAGTGGTTCAAAAAGAGGCACATTAAGGTCCTGTAGTGGCCTAGCAAGTCTCCAGATCTTAATCCCATAGAAAATCTGTGGAGGGAGCTGAAGGGTCAGCCACAAAACCTTAATGACTTGGAGAGGATCTGCAAAGAGGTATGGGCCCAAATTCCTTGAGATGTGAGATGTGTGCAAACCTGGTGGCCAACTACAAGAAATGTCTGACGTCGGTGATTGCCAACAAGGGTTTGCCACCAAGTACTAAGTCATGTTTTGCAAAGGGGTCAAATACTTATTTCACTCAATAAAATGCAAATCAATGTAGAACTTTTTTGAAATGTGTTTTTCTGGATTTTTTTGTTGTTATTCTGTCTCTCACTGTTCAGATAAACCTACCATTAAAATTACAGTCTGATCATTTCTTTGTCAGTGGGCAAACGTACAAAATCAGCAGGGGATCAATAATTTTTTCCCCTCACTATATGTTAGGACTTATGTAAGGCGTTACTTGTAAACTTATAGCACATAATAAAGGTGCTGCTGTAGTCTTTGTCTTTTTTTTGGTATCTTAATGTTGGGGTAATTTAAAAAGGAGGCATAGAGCAATGAAAGTCCATAACAACTGGAACATGGCCTTCCAATCGTTCAAATGATGAATTTTTATTTGCTTTTGCTCTGACGGCAGCATCAGCATTCTGCTGCTCTGTTGGTCACCAGCCAAAATGACTTGTACAACAGGTTTTGTGACCACATTTCCATGTTCTGCATCAGAGGTGTGAAGTAGGTATTCCAGGTGAGTGATTTCACTATACAAATGAGGAATGTATGTTGTAAGAAATTGTCTAAATGCAGTAAAACTCTGAACAAGTGCCTGACAAAATTGTTTTTTAAATAGAAAACCGAACCTCTGTCTGTCCTTTACATTTGATCAAATATCAGAGAGTGGTACTTCCATTACAGTCAAAGGTCTCTCCCTGGGTAGAAAATCATCACTCACTTGTTCATGGTTATCCACCATCAAATGACCAATGATAGTTCATTTGCTGATGGTTGATGGTGATTTTATGGGGTGTCAGTATGAGATACAAAGTATCGTTTGTAATCTGTACAGATCTGTACAGAAGTCCTAGGTGTGTTTACCTGTGAGACAGTGGAAAATGTGTTAATTTTTTAAGCATTAGATTTTGAAATACTACTGTCCTGAAAACAATTTCATTACAGCTCTAACAAAAATAAATAAATTAGGGCTGTCAATCGATTAAAATATTTAATCGTGATTAATCGCATGATTGTCATGAGTTAACTCGTGATTAATCACAACTTAATTGCACATTTTTATCCATTCTAAATGTACCTTAAATTAATACTTTTTTAGTTTTTAATACTCTAATCAACATGGGCATGGACAAATATTGAAATGTATGTTGTTTATTAGTGAAACCATTAATTAACACGTTAATTTTGACAGCCCTAAAATAAATAAATAAATCCCCACATGATTAATTAATATATGATGGTTCTGCCACTTAAGATGCTGCAGTGATTATTGAGACAGAAAATTAGTCTAAAGTGAAAATTCCAGTGTCAATTACACACAGATACATAACAATAATTAATCATTTATGTTACATGGAGAGCATTGTGTGGACTTCATTTATTGACAGTGTAATTATTTTGATTTGATTATATTTATACACAGATAAGACAAAACAGTATGACCACCTGACTAATTTGCTCTTGTTAATATGATCCTAGTCAAAAATATGTTCTCACTGATTTGAGGCAGTGGCATTATTGTTTATGCCAGACTGGCTGGATGCTTTGGCTTTTCAGTACATAAATACATATCATGCAAAATACAGTCTCTCTTCTGAGATTCAATTCTGTACCAGGAATGTATTCCTCACCAGACATTCACACAAAATAAATTCTCTTTACCTTTTAATTATTGTAATTAGTAGTACAGTAGTAACATTGATTACATAAAGCACAATAAAATATGGTTATTTATTTTTAATGAATATAACATAGGTTCTCTCAAGATGATTGTAAAGAAATGTCCTGTGTTTGATGTGTAATGAGTAAATACATTTTTATAGTAAGTAATGTGGTTTGCAGTGACATACAGTACAAAAGAATCTTTAGTAGATCTTTTATTAGACTGGTAGATGAATTGTTCTGTGAACATTTTTACTTGCTTACACTAGTTAAATAAAGATAAGTAGCACAATATTGCTAATGGTAGCGTAAACGTACATGGATACATTTATACATATCATTCAGTAATATAGCTGTAAAGTTTGCTTAGCAATTTTGTTGCTATTTCCACTGCCTCTTGTGCATCTTCGGTTTTGAACTGTCCGTTTGGAATGTGGGGTGATGGGTGGAGGTTTGGGTATTGAGTTTTCTTACCATCAACTCCAAGTGCCCTCAAGTGATTCACAACATGGGGCAAATCTTTAAGGTAGGTAGCATACTGTGATACTTTCTGGGCGAGGCCTACGATGGTGGGTATAATTCCAGGATGCTGTCCATTCCTTCTGAACTCTGTGGCTATTAGAGCTTTTTCCACTGCCTGATGCACTTTAAAAAGACACCACTCTGGGCTTGGGTCATATCTATTGTCATTCTTAGCAGCAAAAAGGTCACACTGTGCTTGTCTGTACCAGCGTTTAGCTTCCTCTTGGTCTGGTCTTGGGGTTTTTTGGAAGTGGGACCAAAAATTATATTGCCGTCTGAAATTGTTCTGATAAAACCGCTCCCGTCCTCTTTTGTGACTTCTAGCCTCATAGTTCCATCTATCATAGAAATTGCTGAAGTTGGCCCAGTGTGTTGTGTTTGGTTGTGTAGATGTTTTGTGTTTGGTCTTTCCTTGCTGTAGATCTTCAATTCTGTTCAGCAAATATTTAAATGCTTCATTGGCAAGGTCTGTGTTGTCTGGGTTCTTGTCTGGATGCCACCTTAAGTACAGACGTCTAATGGCCTTTGATTTGTCCTTGTCTGTCATCTTCCAGATCTCTTCTAAGCTCTGGTCAATCTCTGTTTTAACCTCCTCCAAAGTTTGTGGTAAAGGCCTCTTTGGGGATGGTTCAGACTGTGATGGTACAGACTGTGAAGTTTCAGACCGTGATAGGTTAGTCAAAATGTTTACATCTGTGCAGGTAACATTCCCAACTGAACTTGACCTTTTTTCTCTCTTAAACTGATAAAGGTCAAGGGAGCTAACTTCAATGATATTTTCATCTCCAATTTGAATTCTGTATCGTGACGGATTTAGTTTGGTCTGTCCTAGAGGCTCATCCAGACACTCCACAACAATGGCAAAAATATATTCATTTTCCAATTCATCTTTACTAAAACCAACATACTCCCCTTTCTCAAAATTGTTGAGGAGGTCCATATCAAGGGAATCATGCCATTCTTCTGGTATCGGAGTTCCAGGGCTTGGACGGAAACTAAGTCCCCCATCACTCACAGTGTTACGAACACCATAATTTTCCAAGGCCCTTTCAACATCTTCCATGTTTTCACATAACAAAAGATGTCCCAGTACTGGTAGGCTTAACGAATTCAATGAATTTTGCAGAAGCGCATTGATTTCTTTGGTAAGATACATATTGACCTCATTCACCACTTTGAGAGCCATGTTATCATTGTGCTTCAAATAGAAAACACACTCATCTTGCTGTTTTTCCACATAGACCTGAGTTTCAGTCTCAGTACCTTCTAGTGGCTGGTGATTTAACAAAAGTTCAGTGATTAAATTCTTGCAACAGACAATTTGAATTTTGCCAAATATTTTTTCACACATATGTGCAGCTTCAGCCTGTGTAATGGTGCCTTTGGTTTGATCTCTGATCAGACATATGAGACCATGATGGAATTCATGAGAGGACAGACGTTTTTCAAACCAGCCACTAAATTCACATGACTTTCCATAATCACAGTCTTCCACAAGTGTGGAAACCAGATTCACAGAAATTACTTGAGAGAGCAGTTTAGGCTGAATTTCTTTAGGAAGCAACTGCAACAGTTTTTGATGTTCATATGGATCTTTTTTGAGGTGACACTCATTTAGTTTCACAAGTAGCTTCAGTTTTGTTTTCAGTGAATCCTCTAGTCTGTTGGCCTGAAAGAAGGTGTCGTTGAAAAACAATGTGCTGGACTCATAGAGTTTTCCATCTGTCGATGGGAGGTATAGAGTGATGTTCTGAAAGTCAGTTACTGTTCTCTCCTCGTTTATCAGCATGAAAAGCTGCTGCACAACACGCTGAACAGTTTTCTGCTGGTTTGGTTGAAGGGTTGTCTTATCACAGCACTCTGTATAGATTTCCTCAAGTACAGTGCAGAATTGTCTGACAGTAGGCTTTTCATCAACACCAATCTTCTTGAAGAATTCTGCATACATTGCATGTTTTGGTTGTATGGGGTATAGGTATGGCCTGAACTCATCAGCATTAGGTAGTGTCAGGAGTGCTTGACTAGCTTTCACAAGATATGTGTCATTTTCAACAAGAACAAGAGGAACATTAGCCAACACAGACTCATTAAAATGCACAGATTGTAGATAGGCATATGATATCTTGAACACTGTAGCTCTCGTCTCTACCAACTGTTTTGTTCTGCACTGAGATCTACAGATATTTTTTAGGTTCTGCATGACCTGCTGTGAGGGTGGTTCATCCAAGGCTCCAGCCTTCCTTAGAGCATCTAACTGTTTTTGATTGAAGTCTCTTGAAGGCAGTATTAGCATGGCAGTCCATATGAGATATTGATGATCAGACTGCTTTTCAAGCAGTGATTCTTTGATGGCAATCATGTCCCGTCCTTGGGCAAATGCATTGTGATAATCACAAAGTTTTGATCCAATCTGCACAGCCACGATGAATTTTATGGTTGCGATTCTTAGCATTAAATTTGATTTTTTCTCATCAGCTAAACAAAGAGCTGTATTTAGCACAGTTGCAGATCTGTGTGTTATAATGTGCAGTTCAGTGTCACCTTTAGCATCTGATTCAATTTGTTTAGCAAATGCTATTATCTCCTCTTCAGATACTTTATGCTTTAGTCCAAGGCTCTTGATGAGAGATTTTGCTTTTTTACTATTTTCAAAAAGTTCCCAAAAAGTCTTTGGGACAAATTTGTCCTTTGGAAGCATAACTTCATACAGGTTTACCTCATCATCAAAAAAGTATGAGGCCACTTGAAGATAGCCGTTGATGTCCTGAATAAATCTTACATCTCTCAATGCTAAGGCAATGCTGTCTTTATGGTCTTTATAGTCATATCGTTGGCTCAGGTCCACTAGCAGTCTTATCAAGTCAAGAAGCTGGGTGTGATTAAGCTTGTGTACAGAAGGAATCACAAATGTTACACAGTACATTAAATCATCCAAAATCTTAATGTTCAGACATTTTGACAGGCTGACATTTACAAGGTTGTGTTTGAGAAAAATGCAGCCACTGTGATCAAACATGAACAAGCCTGGAAAGATTTCTTGAAAAACAGTATTCAAAATGAATACATTGCTGTAAAAATCAATTCTTTGACGATTTCCACAAATGGTCTGAAACAAAGGCAAAGATTTAAACATTCTCTGATACTCATTTGTGTTTGTAGAGCCAGATTGTAGGAAGAGTTGAAGCTCATCACTTTCATCACCAGAAAGCTTCTCAAACTCTGAATGAGAAACTGTGTCCAGCTGCTTCAGAACAGCACTGCTGTCAGTGATATTTAGCAGTTCTGGCTGTACATATCTGTACACAAATGTACGAAGCCCTAGGAAAAAATCAAGGTCTAATGTCATGGATCCAAGCTTAATGAGAATGGCAGAAATGCGTTCCTTTGGCTCATGAACAACACAGTGTAGATTTTCAATTTTTTGCAGAAAGCAGGTTTCTTTTTGACCTGGATAAATGACAGGCAAAATCGGACTGCCGGAGAAGTGTTTCTTTATTTCACTAAAGACATGATTTTCCGTTTCACCTGGGGAATTCTTCTTTTTGGCTTCATCATCAAAAAAGTTCCACAATTGCTTCAGCCATTCTTTTGTTTCCTTTCCTGCTGTATGAAGCCTGTTTGTTTCATTAAGCAGTGAGTGTTGAAGTAGTTGTTGAAGAACTGGCTTTATAAACTTTGCTGCCACTGGGATGCTTAATTTCTCAATATATTTTCCCTTTTGCAGAATAGTTTTGTGGCAAGAATTAACCTGATAATCTGCAAATTCTGACTTGTGTTCCTTAAAAATGTCAGCAAATTGTGAGATCAGTTTTGGAGAATTGGAGCTGAACTTCCTCAACATTTGATCTTGGGTGAGGAGGAGAGGCAGCCCATTAAGGTCAACAGACTCTTTATCAGCATTTTTAAGGCAAAATTTCAGTAGATTTGAACATGCTTTTGAATCTTTGATTAAAGTCTGGTTGATGGGTAATGGTAAATCATCTGTAGATTGTGAGAGATCATTCATTCTTTTCTTCTTCAAATAACTGATCACTGATAAAGGACTCACTTCAGCCACTTCCACACCTGCAGTCTTAAAACTCTGCCAAACTTTTTCCATTGGCCATGAATATGGTACCAAGTTCATGCCAGTGTGCTCTAATACTTGAAGAATACTATTGTGGCTCTCTGTTGTGAAATGAGGTGAATCTGTTGAATTGGGTTTTGAAACACTTGACCAGTTAAATGTGTACTTTGGACCAGAGCCATGCGAGGAGTTATCAGTAACACTTTCAAGTGTTGGTATCACAGGAAGGTTTCGTTGATTAATTGACCTGTAGACTTCATTGATCATATCATGCCAAGCTTGGACAACCTCCTTTGACACAAAGGGAAAGTAGTTCAGACAAAAGTTCAGATGTGATTTGAGATTTTCGATCTTCTTGGGTTCACCCTTTTCAAAGCTTGAACAGATGTGTGTTAGAAGGTCAGCATACAGAGGTGCAATGGTCTTCAGTTGCAGTAACTGATTCCATCTAGTCTTTGAACTCTCACCATCTTCTTTCCACAGATCTCTTCTAGAATGATCAACTTCAAAATTTCCATTCACATGGACAGGAAGACCAGTTATTCCTGGCAATGGCAGAGAACAAAAAGCTTTTCCATGAAATTCATTTTCTTTAGGTTTTGTGCCTAAACAAGCTGCCAGGCCTGCCTGAGGTACTTTGTCATGAGATTTACCTTCTTCTTGGATTTGAAGAAAGGATCCATATTGCTCTGCAATAATCCAGTGGCTTTCTTTTTTTCCTGATCTTATCTGAACTTTATAGAAAGCTTGGTGTGGAATTACAGTTCCAGAACTGAAGGAATTTTGAACATGGTTATGAAAACCTTCCCTTTGCTCCATTGTGCTCTCTGTTACTTTTTTCTCAATTAGGAAATAATTGGCTTCACTTCCATCCTTGTTGATTTCATGGAATTGTATTTTTGTGATGTACTTCAAAAAGAGAATCAGTTCCTCTGGATCTGATTTTAAAGCCTTGAAAAGATCCATAATTTCATCTTCTTTAACGGCATTTCTAGATATTTCTGATTCAGCTGCCATTTCTTCTGTCCTGAGTGGAAATCTGAACATGGTTCCAGAATTAAGAGGAAATTTTTCAGGAAGAAAGGTATGGTAAACATCCTGGAAAGAATTTTTAAAAATGTCATCCATTGAATACATGCAGCCTGGTGACTCCTTTGTTCCAGCTTCCACATATTTCAGATTTGGATCAGATATGCAGAGATATTCATCACCACTTAGTATAGATGGACAGTCAGTCAGCTGGTAAACAGAATTAAAACCAAGACCATATTTCCCAGTCCTACCCAAAGTGCCATGTTTTCCTCCTTCTCCTAGTTGCTGAATTCCTATCAGGTCTTCATTTGAGAATTTCTTGTTGTTGTACACACAAAGTGCTGGGCCTTGAAGCAACTCCCATCTTTTCCCAAATGTTTTTGTAGTCCCATGCTTTCGTTTGTCCCATACAAAATGGATTTCTGTTGCCTCTGCATCATCAGCATTCTGAATGAGTTCTTTCAGGATATCTTTCTTGGCTGGATAGGCTTCAATTATGTTTTTTATCCGAACAGTTAGTTTCTCGTGTTGTCCGAACTCCTTAGCAAAGGGTGAAAACTCACTGACTAGATGATTCTGTAGTGTATGGTGTCTTGTTGTCACTACACCAAAACAGCATGCAACCTCTCGAGGTATTAGTTTATGACAGAGGGTTACCCCAGCATGCACTGGCATCCATGGAGTGTCATTAAATTTCAGCTTGCTTGAGTTTGTTAACACACCTCTTTCATCAGGCATTAGACAGTTTTCAACAGTTCCATCTGCAGCCCCATACAGCCCTTTTATAAGTATGTCTAGACAGACATGAAGCTCTCTCTTTTTCAGTGGTTTTGAAAAAGTACTAATTTCTTCAAGGACAGCAACAAATTGCTCTGCTGTAAACTGTGTTTTGATGCCAACACAGTTCCAGAGATTCTCAAATTTGGACAGGATGGTGGGAAGAAAATAAAGATAGGGCTTCGCCTCAAATTCACCACCTATGGCCACTGATCGCACATTTACAAAGTGATCTTCAATCAAAACAAATGGAATTGATTGTGCATGTTCCAGAATAGCAGTGGGATCACCATCATTCAACAAATACTTGTTGAGATAGTCATAACAACTTTTGGCAATGTTAAGAAGTACAGAATTTTCAAATGATTTTACATGATGGTGTACTTCTTTAAGTTGTCTGAGTACTGTCTCAATGGGTGGGTTCTTCATCACCCCCAACTTTGTGAGAACTGGGTCATCCTGCAGGAGGCCTAGTTTTGAAACATCAACAGTGAATTCTGTCATGTTTACCAAGTGTTCGCACTTGCAGACATAGATTTCAGATGGCTTTTTAAGTATGGTCATCACTTCATTGTGCTGATTGTTCCCCAGAGCAGGAAGAAATGCTGTATGCTTGAGGGTTTCCCAGTGCAAAGATTCAACATGACAGGACTTTTTCATTGAGTCAAAGAGACACTGCAGACGTTTGTATGCTGTATTTCTGTCTTTAGCCCAAACTTGGGAGATTGTCTTCGCTCTCTCTATAACTTCCTCTAATGTGAGTACATCAGTCAACATTCCCAAGCCTGACAATCGATGCATCCTTTCTGGAGTGAAGTAGTCATTTTTGGTATCATCTAGAAAGCGACCCTCCTCTGGCTCATACAAGCATGCTACTTTCCCATGAGGGTTCACCAGTTTGTTGGTGAATTGAAGTGTTTTTACTTTCTGTGTTGGAATGCATGCATTACTTTTCAGCAATGTGTCAACTTTATGATCATTCAAGTCTATGGCATTTAATATAAGAGCATTCCTGCAGTGTGCATCCATTTTGCTCAAGTTCTTGAAAACTAATTGATAAAAGTCAAACCAGCTAAAAGTTCTTTCCTTTACCATCTCACTGAAGCCACATTGAATTAAATTATGCCTTACCCAGGCTGGCAAAGGGACAGCACAATAGTTTGGTTCGGTATATTTTAGGAACACTTCCATAGCAAGTTTTCCAACTGCCTCATTTTCTTGAATACTTGGATCAAGAAATCTTGCATTGTCGAAGGAGCACCAGGTTTTTCCATTACTCAAGAGCTCAAGGGATCTGACATTCGGACTCTGTACAATGGCTGAGTAAAAAGCACTAACCAAAGTTTGAAATGCTTTGTTTACTTCTTCGATATTAGGCCAGAATTTGTAGTAGTCATAGTTTTGAAGACTCCCATTTTGGGATATTTTCTTTAACTCAAGCAGTGTTGTGATGTAGGCTGTAGCAACTGCATCTTGGAGTAATGCTTTGTTCCACTCCAGCTTTTTGCCACTTTCCCACAGAGCCTTCCTGTTTGATGTGACTGCAAAAGATCCATTGATATGAACTGGGAGGCCTGTATCAATAGGAAGAGGAAGAAAACAGAAAGCCTGGCCATCTGCAAGTCTTTCATCTGTGGACCAAGTATTGTCTGATTCTCTTTGTAGAGGTACAGCAACTCCTCCAATAGGCAATGAAAATTTGCATTGATGCTCTTCTCTCTGAAATATTCTCAGCGAATCCTTTGTTCCAATACATGAATAAAGGAACCAGGAATGGGTGCTAGTTCTCTCTGCACATTCACAAACTATTTCCACAATGTTTGCAGTAAAACAGTCAACAATCTCATAGTAGTTTGTGTCAAAGTTTGTTTTCAGAGTTTCCCTAATGTCCTGTAGATGCTGTTCATTTGAAATTTTAATTGGACATACTACCTCTTTGGAGATTTTCAGGACTGTCTCGATTGGGTCTTGTTTAAAGATTTGAAGAGACAGTAACTTCATGTGCTTAAGAAATATCAGAGGAGTCAAAGAACCATCTGTTAAATGTTGCTGAAAAGCATTTATGCTTTCTATGTCATACACCTTGGAGCTAATTTCTGACTTGCAGGCCTCCTCTGCTGTGCGAAATGGTAGTTTAATCAGAGTACCATTGTAATATTTCTGGTTACTGTTTGACAGATCACAATCAAAAATCCCCTGATATGATTTAAACTGACCAGGAAACCTTCTAAACAGTCTTTCTTGGAACAAGTCAAGTTTAATCCCAGGATTTGATTTGCTGTGTATGTGCTTTTCCAGATGTGTTACATTTGGATCAAGAATGAGCAGACTTTTTCCACTCAAAATAGATGGAATATCTGTCACATGGTAAACAGCATTGAACCCTAGTCCAAACTTTCCAATTTTCTCCAATTTGTTTTCTTTTGATGCAGAGCCAACTCTAACAATGTTTTTCCAATCGTCCTCTGAGAACAGCTCATTGTTGAAAGCCCAAAGACAAGGACCATTGCATAGAGCCATACCATCATCAATTAGTCCTTCAGAAGGGTGTGTTCTGAAGTCCAGCATAAATCCACAGGTACTCGCACCAGCATCTTCAGCATTTTGTATAAGTTCTTTAAAAATGTCACTTTCATCATCATATTCTTTCAGTATGTTTTTGATTCTCTGAGTGATTGGCTCTGTTTGACCACACTGCTCAATTCCTATTATCTGTGGTTTTAAAATACGGGTACTTAGAAAGGGAACTTTCATCCATCTTGCAGTGATAGGTAGCACCTCCTCATGAATGACATAGAACTCCTCTTTATCTTGTTTTAGGTCTTCTAACCCATCATCACTGATATCACAAAAAACAGTATTTTTCAAAGGCTGTAAGGTAAAGTTTTGGTTCTGTGCCTTGACTGGTACAGGCGTACTGTCCTTTAAAGTCTTTTCATTCTTCCGCATCCAGTCAAGGATGGCTGTTGACAGTTTAAGTTCAGAGGGTTCTCCATAAGGTGGAGTCCTGCCATCAATGTTGTCTTTAATCTCACTTAGTATGGCTTCTATTTCTTCATCAGAAAGTGTTTCCTTTACACCCCACTCTCTTAGGAGATCTTCATATTGTAAAAATTCATCTTCCACTTTCTTGATGTAAAGGCTAAGATCCAGTTCCGCTGGATAGGAGAGCACTACTTCCCGAGGTGACACAAACTCAGTCTGGCTCCAGAGCCAAGGAATGCATTTATTGTTCATCTCCTTTCTGAAATGTTCAGTGTTTTCTTGCATGAATTTGTATGTGCTGTGCAGCTTGTTTTTGAACTCATAATCTGTATCTGGGTTGACCATTGTTGGAGCTAATGATATCAGTACACCCAGATTCTCCAAGACCTTTTCAGCTGGAGGAGGACTATAAAGGTCAAGTTTCTGACAGATACTCTCATTTAGGTCTGAAACAAGTGGCATGACATACCCTACAATTGCAGAATATTTTGAAGCCCTTATTTCAGTCGGTTTATAGAGATACCTCTTCTGGCTTCTTTTACTTTTAATTTGATTTGGATTTTCACAAGGAACCCACTGCAACTGAAGAAGATCTTGTCTCTCCTCCTCAGAGAATTTTGATAGCAAGTCATTTTTATTCAATATCCTTACAAGAACATCAGCCTTTTTAAAAACACTGTTTTGTGAGTGGGTGCAACAGTTTTGAATTTGTGAGGCAACATGAAGTACATTTGCTGGTGACAATTCTTCTTCTTTTGTCTGTAGACCAAGTTGTTTCAAGCTTTCTAGCATCTTTGGTGACCTATAAACTTGCGGTGGGAAAAAGTCTTCCTCAAAAAGATCAAGGAAGGTTTTGTTTGTATGGTCAAAAACACTTGATGGTCTTTTGCGTTCACCCTGGTCTGTCAAAATGAAACTGAGATTCTTGCTTTTCATGAGCAATTCTTCACTTTGGGAGAACAGAAGATGTCCATTATTTAGTATCCAAGCCATTATTTTTTGTTCATCCTCTTTGTTGAAAAGCATGTCATCAATGCAGTCCACCAAGTAAATGGCTAACTGAGCAGCGTCCAGAAGCTCAACTTTTAGAAGAGTCAAAAGTCTACGGTCAGCTTCATTTGCACACTGGACTGTGGTGTCAGGTACAGGTAAATCCCTGGGAATTGCTGGGTTGGACATTAAAATTACTGCTTGTTTTGACTCAATGGCAACATATTTTTCAGACATCAATCTGAAAATGGGCAGAGCTGATAGCAAACCTTGCTCTACATCAGAGACACAATCTAAAGAAGAGATATAGGCTTTAAATTCTTCTTTTTCATGAATTGTAAGAGAGGCAATGCCATTGACAACCTTGTCTTTGTCCGAATTCAAAAGAATTTGCAGGACATTCCTTGGGGATGGTGTTAGTACATAACTTTTGATGTCATGATGCTTCAGACACTCATCTTTCTTAATGACAGTGCCTCCAGTTGCCTTTACCACTTTTTGCATTTGATCTGACAAGGTGAACTCTCTGCTGCTCTGAACAATTAAAGTGGATTTCTCCTCCAATCTTGCTAACATTCCAATACTGCCTGCTTGTTGAAGTGGTTCCAGGGGTATTAAAGGCATGCCAATAAAATCCCTTAGTTCTGTCCAGTGAGTGTTTAGAAACTTCCAGAATTCTTTCAGCCATGTCTTTGGTGGATGATCATCTTTAACAGAATTCCACCTCACATGACCTTTTGTCTCTTTCCAGTCTTTGGGTAAGTGTTTCTTGGCAAAAGCAGCTACATTGTTTGCATCCAAATTAATCAGTTGATAGAGCTTAGAATCTGGAATTAAACAAAGCAGATATATAATTCTCAAAAGAACTGTATTTGCATTTGTGCAAATTATTAAATAGTATTTATTAATTATGGATGTCAATTTAAGCAATATAAATACTTGTACAGTATAAGGTTCAACAAAAAAACTGCATACATTTGATAATTTCTACATTAGTCTGGTTGTAATATGCCTAATTGATAGTGTGTTTATGGGAAATATGTTACAGCAGTTACAGTGAGAAATGATATTAGAAAGATGTTAAAATAACAATAAAATTATCATAACTCTGTTAAGAAGTGAAGACTGTAGCAAAAGCATCCCTAAGTATACTGGACTTTGTTGGTATAGGATGCTGAATTGCTTTTATGGCCAACATAAAATGAGACTTTATGAAATGACCATGAGCATAATTTACAATAATAGAAAAGACATCATTTCCATACCTGACATAGCCATGCGTCTCAGATGATGGGCCGTGTTGCTGTTCAAATCATCAGGCAGAAATCTCTCTTTGCAAAAAGGTAGCAACACTCTGGACAAAGAATATCCATGTTACTTTGACAATACACAACACATGAAGATACAATAAACAAGAGTCATAAGACACAATAAAAAAGACAGCTTACCGTGAAAACTTCTCATTGTCAATCAGAGCAGTGTCCTCCTCCCGGTTTGTAAAGGACCTGAAACTTCCATCACTAAGTGGCAGAAGCTGTAGACCATTTAGTTCTTCATATCTCCCATCGCTGAGCACATACTCCAAGATGGACAATTTCTCATCCTTACCGATCGACTCAATGTCACTTCTGTGGAGCACAGATCTAACAAAACCCGGTGTCACCCATTTCAGAGTGTCAGGATTTGGGAAGGTTCTCTTTATGCTGAGCAGAACATGGTCAGGAGCAGTTACAAGGTTTTCTCCTTCCTCCATCAATAAGCAAAAAACTGCAGACATTATATCAGTGTCAGGATAATCATTTGGAAAAACAGCATCTGAAGCAGCCATCCATTCTTTCTCATTTTTAGCTAAAGAAAAGATTTCTTGATTTTTGGATAGTCGTTGAAAAAGGTCTTCTGCAACTTCATTCCATCGTGGCCTGTGTTCCGTCTCTCTCAGATCAGGCCAGAGATGGTACACAGCACTTACAGGAAGTACTGACTCTCTCGATAGTTGGATACTGTCTTGGATTATCTTGAGATATACATGAGGAAGAACCTTCTTCATTAGAAGCTCATTCCACTCTGCCGATTCATCATTCTTCTGATCCTCTTCCTGCCACTTGATGTACCTTCTGTTGTCTGTAAGACCAAAGCATGCATTAATGTGAACAGGGAGTCCTGTCATGTTTGTTTCATTGTTTGGAAGGGGCAAGAAGCAGCTCAGTCTTCCACTACCGCATGCTCTGTCTTCATCACACTGAAATGCTATGTCAACCTGAGGGTAAAAACTTAGTTTGCCAGCAAGTGCATCAATCTCAGGTACACATCCTTCTGTTAAGCGACAGGCTGTCACAAGCCATTTGGTGGTTGTTTTTTCTTCACATGGTGAACTGCAGGACACTGTTTTAAAGCTAGTCCTGCCTTGCAAACAGTTTCTTCTGAAATCATCACTTTCCTGGAGAGGGCTGGATGGAGATGATGCAGAAACATTCATCCTAATGGTGACACGGCCATTTGAGTCAATATGCCACAAAGAAATGGATATGACTGATCTTAGAAACAAAACACTAATGTCTGCATCTGGAATGAAGCTGTCAAAAAGTTGGGTAGCTTTTTTGGAATCATATAAATTATCAGAAATCTCTGAGGCCTCATGGCGCAGAGGAAACCGAAAGAGTGTTCCTTTAAAGTAGCTCTCATTTATTATCTTCTCCCAAGCACCATCATTCTCACAGACTAGATTAACAATATCCTGAAAAGGTTTGAATTGATCTGTGAATTCCAAAAGGTGCTTTTTGTCCTCTTCATCATCTAGGGACCAGCGGTAGCCCTCACGGTCATCATCAAACATCTGCTTTTGTGGGTCAAAAACTGCAAGGTGTTTGGAGCTCAATACACATGGCAAATCTGTAAATTAAAAAAAAATCTACAAAATGAAAGAATATTAAAACAGGTTTTCTATACTAAAAGTCTTCTTTCTAAAATTCTTTTATCATTCTAACAAACCTGTCACTCAATCACCACCATGTTGACCAAAACTGAAGTCATTTTTTATGAAGTAAAACATTTTAATTGCTAAAGACATTCAATAACCAGGGAGACATTGTGGCTAAGTGGTACATTTGCTCCTACTTTCTTTTACGGCTTGAATGGCTTTCTCAATAACAAACACAGTTCCACAAATCACTTTTCATTTCACTTCTTGCAAGAATGGTGCATATTCGCAAGTCATTTTTTGATGCTGATGCTGTTTTCTTTAGCTTATCGTTTACAGAGTATCTCATGCTGTTGCACAATTACCAATTTTCATTGTCTTGTTAATGGTTGGCTAGGATGCCTAGTGTGTGATAGTAAGAGGTTAAAGACATATAGTATATAAGAATATTCAGCTGAATTCTAAGGTTAAATATTTTTATAGTTATTGAAATTAGAATGTATTTATCTGACGCTAATAATATTCACAGGTATTTTCATGACAACAAACTCAGGAGTTGTATTTTAGTCTTAGGATTAATAGTTATTGATTTTTAAGCATCTTCACCTGTAACATGGTAAACAGAATTGAAGCCGATCCCAAATCTCCCCACTTTGGTTGGATCGTCATGTTTGATGCTCCGTCCTGCTCGCTGAATTCCTTCCCAGTCCTCCTCAGTGAAGTCTGCATCATTGAATGCGTACAGAGCCGGTCCTACCAGAGCAGTGAATTAATATTAAACTCAATCCAAAATGAACAACTGAGATGCACTGACTAAATGGAATATGCAGTTAGACTTTAGTAACATTTGGTGAAAGTCAAATTGTGCCTACTGAAATGATGGTTTTTTAACTACATGTTCAAAATTCAGTCATTTTGCATTTTGCATAGATGTTCAAAATACAGTGGGTTTTTTTTTGTCCAACATTATTTTTGCCTACAGTTAATCAAATAGCACTTTACATCCCTGGTAAGCAGAAATAGATCTCTGAATGCATGTTGAACCATGAGGTGTACAGACTACAGCAATAGAACATCACTTCATGTTCCACTCTTAACACTGAGAAAATCACTGAAAAACATATTACCTTGTTTTGTTTTCTGACATTTTGTGCCAGAAACATTTCACATATGTATAACCGAACTGAACCATTCCTCTTGTTGTTGTCTTAATAATTCTTGTGCAGTTGTCACCTGTATGGTGGTTTGTCCTCAACACAAAGAAAGGTCATGACATAATTCTAAGTAATAGGTTAAGAAGGAAAAAATCAAAGACATGAATGTGGGCCTGTATACATGGACCAAGAAGAAGGAGCTGGGGAATTCCCACGATGGTTTGTTAACAGCCAATGGAACAGAGAAAGTTATAAAAGGTGTTCATTAGGTGATTGCAGCAAGGTGTGTTTGATTTGTTTGATGTGCACATGATTTAGGGGCCACTGGTAACTGTGAGCATGAGCAGTTCAAGTGGTTAAGGTTCTTGGCTGTTGATTTAAAGGATCAGAGTTCAAGCCCCAGCACCACCAAGCTCAACTTCTGGGTAATTGAGCAAGGCCTGTAACTCCCCACCCACTCCCACTGTATCATAGCTGTGAGTTAAGTGAGACCTGTATACTGTTGTTGTGCTGTTTTGTTGAGCTTTTTGAAAGTGCCCTGAAAAACACAAACTTAATAGACTGCATAGCTAAAATTTAGCTTGTCTCTCAAGTCTTCCTCCCCACTCTAACATACTGGATTCTACAGTGTTGCTGAAACCTGGGATCTGTGGAAGATTCTGACACTTCCATGGAAGATCAACAAAGCCATCCTCTAACAAACCTAATTACCAAATGCTCCTTGGCCTGTTCTGGAGCAGTGTGAAACTACTGCAGCCCACCATATTTAGGAATGGACCATCGCTTGCTTTCGATCACCAAATAGCTGTAGTTATGCACATAGCTATTTCTATTTCAAGGGGGTGGTTCTGCAATACTTCAACCAGATATCTGAGAAGAACCACCAATGCTTCTGGTCACTGTAGCTCCCTAAAATCAGCTACCCATTTACTGTGTCTGCTGTCAGTGGTGGTTGATGGCAGAGGAGTGGGATGCAGAACAGTTCATGGTACTGTAATTTGAGAGTAATAACTAGTCCAAGATTCTCCACCCCGCAACGCCCCAACTTTCTACACAGGTAGCACTTTCCATGCTCAATAGGACCAGGGCAAAAAGTAGATTTACGTGGACAGTGGGAAAGCCAAGCATTTCCATAATCAGTATTACCTCATGAAATTGGTAACACTGATCCAGAGCCCTGACACACATTTGGAAACTCATGATTTGTGAAGGTGAGGTGAGGTGTTTGCGAGTATCCACTAGTGGTGGTGGGTAGTTAATTCTTGGGACAAATTGGCCAGGGTTTCAGGCATTTGTGAAGATAATACAAAGTAGGTGTTCCAAAGCACACATCCAGATTAGTCAGTTAAAAAGCCTTCATTCCAATGGCTATTTCATAGTCAAAATATAAATAAGTGGGAATAATGGGTTGCCCATGCATTTCAGCAGGTTGCAATTTCTTCAGTTTTCAACACACATAAACACAAAACTGCTCTGTTATACAGCTAAATTAGACACATGTTCAGGTGAAAGAACAATGTGGCTAGTGTCAAAATGACCAAGGTGGAGTATGTCTAAAGCTATATATAAAATTTTCAAATTAAAATTAAAATTTTTATTTATCACATACAAAATCATACACAGTGTTAAAGTGTATAGACAAAAAAAAATTAGGAAGATAGATAAAATATTTAGAAAAAATAGAAATATAAAAAGTAACAGTATAGAAATATTAAAAATATGCTACATTGCAAAAATCCAATAAGATATAGGATATGCATATATATAAAAATACAATATATACATAATGAGATAAATATATAGATATAAAAGACATAGAAGACATAAATATAAAAGACATAAATGAGTATCTGATTATAACAGGAATGTTAGGGGGTAAAGTGATGGTGCAAAAACAAAGTGTGAGCTATGCAGAGTAGTGCAATTATTGTATGTGCAACAGTCTGCTGAGGTTGATTGTCTTGTGTGAGGAAGTCCAGAGAAAAAGTCCAGGTTCTGGTTGAGGGCCTGAATGGCCTGCAGTAAGAAGCTCCTCCTCATTCTCTGTGTTTGCCTTCAAGGAGCGGAAACATTTCCCTGACCGCAACAGAGAGAAGAGTCCATTGTTGGGATGGATGAGATCCTTCATTATCTTGCTGGCCTTGGTCCAGCACCACTTGCTGTATGTAGTCTCCAGGTCAGGAAACTCAGTGTGGATGGTATGCTCAGCTGATGATGCCACCCTCTGGAGAGCTTGCCTGTCCTGCTTGGTGCTGTTTCCAAACCAGGCTATGATGTTTCCTGGCAGGATACTCTCAATGGTGCAGGTGTAAAATGTCTTTAGCACCTTTGAGGGCAGTTTAAAGTCCTTTAGGCATCTGAGATGGCTATTGATAGCGAGGGGCTGTTATTTCCTATCCTGCTTTGTACTGAAGTCCACTGTCAGCTCCTTAGTCTTGCTGACATTCAGGAGGAGATTGTTGACCTGGCACCATGTCTCCAGGTTTTTAATCTCCTCTAGATAGGCTATCTTGTTGTTGTTGGAGATCAGGCCCACCACCACAGTATCGTCCGCAAACTTAATGATGTTGGTGGAGCTGGAAGTGGCCACACAGTTGTAGGTGTACTGTGAGAACAGCAGGGGGCTCAGAAGACAGCCCTGGGGGGCTCCAGTGCTGAGGGTGAGTGAGGGTGAGACATAGTTGCCCACCTGTACTGCCTGCGGTCTGTCTGTCAAGAAGTTGGAGATCCATCGACACAGGATCTCCAACTTAGATGTGAGTATGGAGGGAATTATGGTGGTTTAAGTTCCTGGGTGTCCACATCTCTGAGGATCTGTCCTGGCATCTGAACACCTCAACTCTGGTTTGGAAGGCGCAACGGCGTCTTTACTTCCTAAGGAGACTGAAGAAAGTTCACCTATCCCCCAAGATCCTGACCAACTTTTACTGCTGCATCATTGAGAGCATCTTGACGAGCTCCATCACAGTGTGGCATGGCAGCTCCACGGTGTGTGAAAAGAAATCACTGCAAAGGGTTGTGAAAACCACCCAACACATCATTGGCATCCAACTGCCTGCCATTGAGTTTCTTCACCACAATAGATGTCTGCGCAGAGCACACAAAATAATCAAGGACTCCACCCACCCGAGTCATAAACTGTTCAACCTCCTTCTATTCAGGAGGAGACACAGGTCCATTGTCTCCAGAACCAGCAGGTTTAGGGCCAGTTTTTTTCCCTCAACCATAAATCTACTGAACTCTGTACTACACCGCTAGGACACTCATGTCTTACTACACTTCCACTTTACACTTCTGCTCCACCCTGTACATTCTGTTAATATAATATTTTTCACTGTTATACATTCTGTTGTACATTCTGGTATAATATAATATTTTCTCACTGTGTAATATAATTAATGTACATATTGTCCATTTCATTGATTACACCTAGTTTTTTTATCTATCTGTCTATTTATATACATTTATATATACTTTATTTATACATACCATATACTATCTGTATATACACTGTATATTATCTGTATATTATGTTACTGTTGTACATACATTGTACATAATGCACACATTTTTTAGCACAATTATAATTACACCTGTCACTTTATCTGCTGTAAATACAACCTGCACATACTTTTCTATGCACACTGTGACATAGCCTTATTTATCGATGTACATATTTACATATTTATCTGCACTTGTTCATTTGAACAATTTCTACTATTTGCACTTCTGGTAGATGCTAAACAGAATTTCATTGCTATGTACCTGTACTATGCAATGACAATAAAGTTGTATCTATCTATCTATCTATCTATCTATCTATCTATCTATCTATCTATCTATCTATCTATCTATCTATCTATCTATCTATCTATCTATCTATCTAAACGATGAACTGTAGTAAAAAAACAGCATTTTAACATAATTGCCCTTTCTGCTGTCCAGGTGGCTCAGGGCTGTGTGATGGAGGTGTGCGATGGTGTCCTCAGTAGATCGGTTGGGCCAGTATGCAAATTGTAGCAGGTCCAGGGTGTCAGGTAGGGAAGAAGTGATGAAGTCTCTGATTAGTCTTTCAAAGCACTTCATCACTACTGAGGTCAGGGCTACTGGGCGGTAGTCACTGAGGCAGGAGGGCTGGGGTTTCTTGGGGACAGGATTGTGGTTGGTGGACTGTTTGAAGCACGTCAGGATTATAGACTGTTCCAGGGAGAGGTTAAATATATCAGTAAACACAGGAGCAAGCTGGTCAGCACAGGCCTTCAGGACCTGACCCGTGATGCCATCTGGTCCTGCTGCCTTCCTGGTGTTCACTCTCCTGAATGCCTTTCTCACGTTGGGCTCCGAGATGATGAACGTGTTTTCCTCTTCAGTGTTCTCCGCATGCATGTTGCTTATCATGCTGTTAGCACTGCTAATGCTGTAAACTCTGTGAGCTGCAGCCTCGAAGCGAGCGTAAAAGGTGTTTAGCTCGTCTGCCAGAGAAGCGTCCGCATTCACCATTCTGGAAGAAGGTGCTCTGTAGTCCGTTATTGTTCTTAGTCTCTGCCACAGACTCCTAGAGCCACTTTGATGAAATTGTTACTCTAGTTTCTTTCCGTAGTGCCACTTTGCCACCTTCACCACTCTGCGCATGCTGTAAAAAGGAAGATGGCAGCATGGTCTGTTTTCCCAAATGGTGGATGTGACTGCTTTGTAGCTGTCTTTGAACTGTGTAGCAGTGGTCTAGTGTTCTTCCAGCCCTGATGGGGCATGTGATATGTTGAAATTTTGGTGCTGCGTGTTTGATGTTAGCACTGTTGTTAGCAAAGTCCCCCGCCACAATGAGCACAGCGTCACGGTGTTGTATCTTGTGAAGAGTGAGAGCTTCATGCAGCTCCCATAAAGCAGTGTCCGTGTCCGCCTGAAGTGGGATATAAACAGCACTGACTATGACCAAACTAAATTCCTTAGGAAGGCAGAAAGGGTGACATTTAAAGGTCAGAAGTTCCAGGTTGGGTGAGCAGGAGCATGAAAGAGGTGAAATGCTTGTGCTGTCACACCAGCTGTTGTTTACCATCAGACACACTCCACCTCCTCTTGTCTTTCCTGACTCCATTGTTCTGTTCATGCGGTGAACCAAGAACTGAAACTCGGCCAGCTGGATGGTGTGGTCCAGTACCGCTGGGATCAGCCATGTCTCGGTGAAGCAGAGAAGGTTGCAGTCCTGAATGTCTCTCTGAAACTTTACTTTGGCCCTAAGGTCATCGAGCTTGTTTTCCAGAGACTGGACATTGGCTAACAGGATGCTAGGCAAGGGAGCCCGGTGTGCGTGTGCTCTTAGCCTGTTCCTGACAGCGGCTCGTTTGCCCCTCGTTCACCACTTCGGGTTGCGTCCTTTGTTCTTCAGAATCTCGCTCAGCCAGCATGAGTCTGGGTTTATAAATGGTGGTAGGTGAGTAGATCGTAAACCAATAGAAATAAGAGTGTCTCTGTCATATGTAATAATGTCCATTGTATGGGTTGATATGTTCCAAGATGGTCCAGATGGAGCAGCCCCCACTGAGACATGGACTCGTGTCTTGGTGTTGCAGCTAGGGCAAACAGTTGAAATTGAACATTTTTGTTCATAGAAGGGATGAATGGAGAGGTGTTTAATTAAATTTAATTTGTGGTTATGTCCATAGGCAGAAATACTTCTTTATTTAAGATTATTGTTTTTTCTGTTGTGTGACCAGAAAATAATCATTCACCATAAAAAGAATAAACTTGATTTTGTGTGTCACTGAACTTGTAAGTGATCATTACATAGTCATCACAGTATAAATGATCATTTTTTAGAAAGATACATGGCTAATAAGTTTTGTAAAACAATAGCCAACTTCAAGGCATTCATGTAAATGTAAATATCTATTAACCAAATAATAAAATAATAGAAAGGGTGTAGTGTGTCTCTTTTTATATTATTCCTGATTTTTGTATTTGGAATATACAATTTGTAGCTGAACAGTAGTATAATGGTAGTCATGTTGGGAGTAACTGTATTGGTAGCTGTGCTGCCAGTTATTTACTCAGGATTTTTCTCACACCGTGTACTTGCCATGACTGGAAAGGTCTGTTTTGGTTTTGTAAATATTAATATAAATACCTTGATACTTTCCCAGTGCTGGGCTCCACACGCTGCCTGTGCCATATCTTCTCTCATCATGAATGAACACGGTTTTTGATGCTCCGGCATCATCTGCATTCTGTATCAACTCCTGTTAAACAACACATTAAAAGCTCTCTCTCTCTCTTTCTCTCTCTCTCTGTTTCTAATTTAAAGACTGTATAAAGGCAACATGTTTTGGGTTATAAGTGGTTATTAAGGATTGCAAATTAAATATAAAGAAATATGAATATTAAGTTTTAAAAATTCATATGAAGTAGTTATAAATGAGATGTATAAAAAAAATGGAAAATTAATTTAGTATCAAATTATAATTCAGAGAGGATTTCATTAGTAGGTGCAAAAAAACTTTTTGTACTTACAAATGTATACCTTGTAAAACCTATTCTGATTTTTTATGTTACTGTAAAGCTGCTTTGAGACAATGTCCATTGTTAAAAGTGCTATACAAATAAAGTTGGATAGAATTAAGTTAATTCTAAGGATCATTAATTAAGTGAAGTTAAAAAGTGATGATTAAATATTAAAGGTCATGCAGGATTATAACAATTTATAAAGGATTGTGGAGTATTTATAGAGAACAATAAAGGAAATAATTACAGCATTATACGAAGGACTGTAAAATATTAAGATGTAACTAAAAAGAAGTATGTGAATACTGTATGAAGGATCAAGGAATTATAAAGGAATTGTAAAGAGGGTTTATGAAGGATTTTGAAGGGGATATGGAAGGTTAAGGTTCATATAAGGTCAATATGAAGTATTAAAGATGATAAAGTATTACAGAAGTGATTATGCAGAATTATTAATAAATATGAAGGATTATAAAGTAATTAAAGAAACATGACACAGAGGAATATAATCATGTATAAAAGTTCTTATGAAGAGTTATAAACAACATTATGTAATTAGTAGTAAGTAATTATGAAAAATATGAAGGAGTTAACATTTAACATTAGCAGAAATATGTTATGTTTTACTTTAAATATCAGAACAGTCATGATTTATAAACACACTTAACATTTTCACCTTCAGTATCTGTCCTCCATCAGGGTAGCGTCTGAGAATCTCCTTCAAGTAGTCGATAAATGGTGGCGCTGTGGCTCCAAATGCATTTCTTTAGAGAAGAAAGTTAAAAGTAGTGTGGGTTGATTGGATTTTTTTGTTGTTGTTGTTTTTTTTTTTTTTAAATATCTCAATTCATACATGTCAAAATGTAGATATCAAAATAAATCCTCAGTTTAACGTGCTTACACACATTAACTATCTCTGAGGTCAAATGCAGCTTTTTAAAACACCCTCATTATCTTTATATTGTGTTGAATAAAGTAATAAAGTTACAATGTACAGGAAAGACAGTATAGCTTTGTACAGTTTCCACTGCCTTTGGATTATGAAGTAATTCATAAAAAGTTTATGAATAATTTGCATATTATTATTTATAACATAATGGATTTTTTTTAATAACATTTAGCCTGAACATTTCCACACCACACCACTAGATGGAAACCTCCTGTGAATTTAAGTGAGGTCTTATTTAAGGCCTGGTCACACTACAAGACTTTAACCGTCGGCAGATCGCTTTGCTGTTCAGACCACATGACTTCACTGTATGTCTTTTTGTCCTTGTGGTGTTCACACTACGCGACGCTTTGTAAATGATCCACAAGAGGGGGTCACACACCACACCATCTGACAACAACTCTTGTCACTCAACGCCTCAACGCCGTCCCCAAACCACGTTTTGTCATGAAAACACACGCGACAGGTGGATCCGGAAATGACGCGAGACTTTTGGTTGAGGTTTGTTTTGAAAATGGACGTCGGCAGGAGTCTCGCTCTAGATAAATGTTCAATTATTAAAATAAATGTTGTGTCCACACTATTTTTGAAGCCATGTTGCTGCTGCTGCTTTTCTTCCGGTGACCTCAACTCTGGTGACTTGCTCTCTCATTGGCTGGAGGTCGTTGAGTAGTTCACACATAAAGATTGCAGAGCGCTGATCACCCGCTGATTTTCCCATGATCTCAGCCTGATCTGTCGGCGAGCTCGTTAATTTGCAAATCGGGCTTAAAATCCTGCACGACTTTTCAGTCGCCGACTAGTTTTGCAAAGTCGCCAACTAGTTTAGCAAAATCAAGGCAAAGCGGAGTGCGTGCATGTGAGTGATCAATAGCGCAGAGTGAATGACCAAAAACTCGATCTGACCGAGTCACTGATGATTGCTGCAGTGTGAAAGGAGCTCTGACTGAAACATACCTCGCCAATGACCTACAGCCAATGACAGAGTGAGATACAGGGCAGCGGGCAGTTCAGGGAGGAGTTATAGACCACAATATCAGCAAGCATGGCTTCGGTTGGGGCACATTGTTATGGTTTAATAGAGTTTATAGGTTTTTATCAGACAAAAATGCCTAAAATATAGTTATATCAGAATTAATAAGCTTTACAATTACATCAAACAGAAACAAAGCAGAAACATTTGTTTGACCAGCAGCATGAGCAGCAGCACATTGCAAAATTATTCATTTGTTCAATTATGCAGAACGCACAATCCTTGTTCCATGCACTGAGAATTTGGATGGTGAACTGTTTGCGGGGTAACATTTCCAGTCTTCCACGAGAACTCTGATCTCACGTGTGATCTTACTTTATTTCATTATTATTTCTCATGTACGTTCGGTTGTGAAACGCAGTTTGCGGACCAGACAGAGTTGTCTGTGATTCTTCCTATTGTGTAGTCATGCAGTGTGAAAGCTCCTGTCACCGATCCATTGTGTAGTGTGAACACAGAGACTGAAGTTGTTGTGCAGTGTGAAAACAACAGTGATCCGATGACTTTGTTCTTACATGATACTGTATATTATTTATTTTTTTCCCCAATACTTCTTAGTATTGTGTGCAGCCCAGCCTGCATTGCTGAATGTATTTAATAGGTTCTCTTCTAAAAATGGGTTTGTGATCAGAGAATATAAAAAGTTGGAAATGTCTCAAACATAGAAAGCAAGAAATCAACTTTTGAGAACATCTGAATCATTCTTCATTTTGTGGAATAAATATCAAAGATAAACTGAATTAATCAGTGTCAGAGCAAAGCATACAAAGTAAAAAACTATGCACAAGGGAATAACTCAGTGAAAAAACTCCCAACGCAGCCATCCAAATGATGCTGGTGTTGAATTCATTTAAATGTGTATATGGCTACCTGTAATGAAATTCTATATTGCTCGGTTAAAATTTCCTTCTGACCCACAAGAACTTGCTGAGCAAAGATATTCACCATGCTTCTAAGGTCTGTACAACCTTCAGTCCTTTCTTTGCCTTGTCAACTTGTACCATTACATCATCAGCCATTGGTTGTTTTCTAACCTGCACATTTCTCCAGCAAACCACCAGATGGGGCCATTATCGAATTTCGAAAAATCTTTATTTTTTAGCCACACATCTTCTTAATCTGTGATATGAGTGTTACAGATGTAGAACAGTCTTAATTTTTACAATCTGCCCCTTTAACATCACACACAAATATTGTTAGAGCGTTAAGGATAAATCCGCAACAGTACGGTGTGATATCTGCTTATGCAATCATTACACTGTAATTAGATTAGTGTGTTTGTGTGAAGTGACTTTTCTCAGATCACTCACTTTTTTATTTTCTTCTTGTTTGCTTGTGGTAAAGACATCGCTGCAGCTCTATGTTCTCCTGAGAACACAAAACACATATAACACATCCACAGTTTGATTTTATTTACTTAATTATCATTTTACACAAACAGATAATACGAGGACTAAAACACTGCGGCTGTGAAAGGGAAATAATCAGTGATGGATTGTAGTGGAGCTACAATGCCGAAGGAATCAAGCAACTTCCTGTTATCAGAAACAGCAGAATTTCTTTTTCCCCCTCAGTGCTGTTGAATTCTGATCAGTCAGAAGGTATTGATTAATGGAGAGTCTGTCTGTAGCTTTATCCCTTGATGATGAACAGAAGATCAGATTCATCTTCAGACCTTTTGCAAATGAGTGAGGATAAAGTTGAGAGGAATTTGCAAAATATTTGCAAGAGCTTTCAGTTTCCAGCATCCTAGTTAGGAAAATAAGCTCATGTGGTGGATGAAGGTGTGGTGGTGATGGTAAGAGATAGTCCTATATAACTCTATTCCAGAGTGCATCATGCTGTTTTTTGTACTTTTATCAGGCCTCTAGATTTTACATCCAATTCTGAATGAACATTAAAGAAAGAATTAAATGGTGGATGAAAAAAACAATAATTGAGCGTGAGAGTGACCTTTGGAAACACAAAGTTGCTTTGGTGTACCTTAGTTGTCTAGTTTTTATGTAGTTATTCATTTCTTTTTTTCATTTGTTTCTTTTCTTTTTTATATTCATATTCAATGTCACGGTATGATATCTATATGATATAAAGCTACTCTGCCCTGAAAAAACACATAACAATAACAAGAGGCTTGGTTTTGTTATGTGGTTTCAATGTGGTTTAAAAGTGGTGTTCTTGCACTGTCCATATCACAATACATTTACTACTACCAATGTTACTACTACTACTATTATTATTATTAGTATTATTATTATTATTATTACCACCAACAACAACAAAAAGGAGATCTCAACTCACCTCACATACTATTGCATATACAAAAATAAAAATAAAAACAAGTGCACACTAATCACAGGAGAATTCCCGATTATTTGGACATTAAATAATTAAAATATTTATAATAGTGATAGAGGATGCAATTGAGCATAGTCAAGCATTAAGTTTAAGCAAAATTAAAAGTTAATTTAAAAAATTACTTGTTTCTTGTTATTGTTACAAAAAAAAGAACAAGCAGCAATAGCGAATTAATGCACATGAGTAACGTCAGTCTTACCTCCTGACGGTCATGATGGTGTTAATGAAGAGAGAGAGGACGTCAGGTCTGCTGTGCTGGGATGAGAAATGTCTCTCTCTGAGCTCCACTCGGCTTTTATACGGACACAGAGTTTCACTTTCCTGAGAACAAAACTTGTACTGTGAAAATGAAAACAAAACCCTAGGCAAGTGCATGCTGAATCATTTTTTATATTAAATAATGATACTGGATGATCAGAAAGCAGTTACATGGGGAGTTATGGGGATCAGAGAGAGAACACACCCACATTATATCTCTTTATACTATATAATACAAATCATATTTTAATTGGAAAAATTTTATTGGAGTGAATATCTCTTATTTTGATATTATTACGACGTATTTAGATTGATTTATTACATTTAACATGCCATTTGTTTCTATTATGTAGCATAATAATAATAATAATAAGAAGAAGAAGAAGAAGAAGAAGAAGTAGAATGTATTAAATGAATTTAAAAATTAAAAATATTTTTTTTCTCCAATGAGCTAGCCAGAGGTGAAATGAGGAAGAAACCTTAAGAGAAACCAGATTCAAAAGTTTCTCTAACTCTTTACTATTTAGCTAAATATCATCATCATCATCATTATCATCTTTATCATCTTTATCATCATCATCATCATCATCATCATTACCGTCCTGCGATAAATGCACAGAGGTCCAGTAGGGGGCAGTGTGATCCTCTTCAGCTGTATGTGATGCTCCAGAATCACAGTGGAATAAGAGTGAGCACGGCAGTCACTTTCGTTTTGCCACTAGCTGCTTACTGAAGTGAGGAATGAGGGTTTGATTTGGGACACACCCAGACCGCGGCCAGTGAGTGATATGGCATGTCGATGTGTTTTGTGCGCCGAGGATTAAACCGGATTTATTTACAGTCTAACACAAAACGCACGAGTTTCAGTGTGTGGTTTATCTTAAAGCTACATCCAAGCCTTTTTACCTGCATGTGTGGCTGTGTGTTTGGCTTCAGATAAATCATTTCAGCCTGCATCTGACCACAGTAGCGTCCATGACAGTCTCACTTATATATTTAGGAGTCGAGATTATTCTCGGTTATTGTTATTGATGCTGATTAACACCTCACTTCTCATCTGTTATCGTGCAGCTCATGCATTTATCACGTCTGAATCTAATTTAAATCAGTATTAAAGATGATAGCAGACACTCTAAAGACAACATAGTAATGGCCTTATCTCTTGGTTTATTTGCACAAGGCATCGAATACAACCTTGCAGCTCCACATATGAAAACCTGGACACGTCACTGAGATGACAGGTGAAAGCCCGTGTGTTGTGACGCAACACTCAGACGGAGGTGTTAAGGAAGAGGACACACACGAATCTGAGACATGCTCAGGACCTCCCAGTTCTGAGACGCAGGAACAGGATGCGAGTCTGACCTCTGACCAGGCCACGCATTCTGACAGGCGTCTCTGTAAAGGAGGAGCAGATAAACCGTACACGTGTCCGACTTGCAGCAAGACTTTTGCCACATCGTCACACCTGGCTCTCCACGTGTGCACACGCACCGGTGACAGGAAACATGAGAGAAGCAGGTACAGGTGCAGGAAGCACGCCTGTGCCAAGGCGTTCGCTCGGCCGTCTCAGCTGGTGCGCCACATGGCTGTCCACGTGGGTGAGAAACCCTTCAAGTGTCCGGATTGCGGCAGGTGTTTTGGACGTGGTTCGCACCTGGAGACCCATCGGCGGCTCCACACAGGTGAGAAGCCGTTCAAGTGCAGCGTGTGCGGCAAATCGTTCACACAGAAGTCCGGCCTCATCGTACACGTCAGAAAGCACACGGGCGAGCGGCCTTACAAATGTGACAAGTGCAGCGAGTCTTTTCGCACCGCGGCTCACCTTCTCTCCCATCAGGCTGTCGAGGCGGGAGAGGGCCGACACGCCTGCGCCACGTGCCGTAAGAGCTTCAGAACCGTTTCAGCGCTCAGGCAGCATGAGAAGATCCACAGAGAGTTGCACGATTCCTTCACACACACATGCAGCGTGTGTTCTGGTTCTTTCGTTTGCACCAGTGAACTTCACAGCGAGCTCCATGACACCGAGTCGGCCATGTGCGTCTTCCACTGCAGTGTCTGTAACGTGGTTTTCACAGACATGGCCACCTTTGAGAATCACTGTGAGAAGCATCAGAGAGAAAAAAATGTGTACGGAGTAGAGGAGCACGAGCTGGATGAAGAAGAGGATGAAGAAGAAGAGGAGGAGGCGGGAAAAAGAAAGAACAGTGCTCGAGACCCACCCTTTCGGCCACACGTGGCGACATCAGCGACACGCTACACGTCTGAGGTCAGCACACGCTCCAAAACCCGAGCCAGGAGCAGTGCAGAGGGATTAAATTGACTTTTTATTTACATTTGTCATTTCTTACACACCCTTGACTTATTTATTTATTTGTTTATGTATGTATTTATATATTTTTTTTTGTCAGAGGAACAGCATACACAATTTTCCCATTACCTCAAATGCAGAGACGTGTTCAGAGTCTAATGGTGCTGGAGCTACAGTATTACATTAAATTATGCCAGTTGCTAATTCGGAAGCTACAAATTACATGTTACTTATTAGCTACATTAGCTCTAGTACAAAAGTGAAGAAGCTAATTTTACACAATGACACCGAACACGTCTGAGCTGATCGACGTGTGTAAGGATTTTGAGGTCATGTGACACAGTTGTGTGGAGGTTTACTGCATTGTTTTAAACAGTTAATGTATGACTTGAGGTTTATAAGCTGAAAAATGATTATTAACCTGGAGATTTTATTGGGTTTAAAATCGTTCTTTCTGTGATATAACCAGCATGTTGTCTCCCCATAATTACAATGTTATGCTTCGTATAGAAACCGTGCAGCGATGCAGTAGCTGATGTAGCATAGCCCCGCTCTGTGATTGCAGATGTATTGACTTGTTTAAACAGGACATGTATATGTATCACGTGTATCATATGCATTGCTTTATTCAAGAGATTATATCTGTTATATGTGTCATATAGTTCAATATAAATCCATTTAATTCTATAATATTCTGTTATGTTCTCAGTCAAAACAGTGTAACAGCCACCACAAAATTCACACAGTTTTTAAAGCAAAGTATAACAGATCAGCATCAGAAGTATGAAATCTGATTGGTCAGAATAAATTGATTTATTCTCTACAACAGCAGCCTGCATCATGTTTATGCACTTGCTCTTTATTAATGTTATCGTTTCTATAGCAACAGCTCGCTCACGTCTGGGATAGTCCAGCTAGACGAATTAAAAAACGTGTGTAATTGTTGATACAATGCTGTTTTCTGTGATTTAAACTTTATTTATGAAAGGAGTCTGCAGTGTCGGAGGAAAAGATGTAACTTTAACTTTCCCCACATCTTCAGGACAGAGGAGTTTAAATGGATATGTAATGGATATGCAATTTGGAGCATGTAAAATGGGGGCGGAGTCAATACAAATTCAATCATTTATTACAATCAGTACTTTATCACTCCTTCTATTACATTTCTGAAAGCCTGTTTTTTCATGTTTAAAAGTAGAAGAATGTCTGTCAAAACGATGGTTTATTATCCCCACAGCAATGTTTTTTTTTATTATCTTCAATATTCGCCAAGTTCACGCCTCACACACTTTACATCTACACTATTATCGCCTTTGAGTTGTAATAGACGTCTAAAGCATTCAGATATGTGCTGGATTTCAGTTTTAGATTTCAGTTTTAGTTTCACTCTTTCGGACATCAGAGCAATAACACATGCAAAAACATGCTTATTTAGGAAAAATCAAACAAAACAAAACAAAACAAAAAAAAAACAAATTAGATCAGGTCCAAAGTGTGTTGTGAGCGAAGGAAGATTGAAGGTCAGTGACAGAGAGAGACAATCCTTTCCTTTTTTCCCTCAAATACTCAGAATCCATGATCGAAGAATTGTTTTTATTTTATGAGTTAATAAAAAATTGAGTACATTTGATCCAATTACAAGACAGTCATCATGTCAGTATAAAACCGTGTGTTTTGATTGGCTGAGAGCAGAACACATTATACACATTAGAGAAGTGCAGTAACTCTGAGTCAACAGTGTTTCTATATAAAATATCTGTTTGTAGGCTGAAGGAGTTAACAAAATGCTAAGAGTTAACAGTCCTGTAGTGGATGAATCCTGAGGCGAGGCGAGGCTCACCTCCACATGGGGAAGCGCTTTGACTTCATCTGTTAAAATGAACACAATTTATATCTTAGTAACAGTACCATAAGTGTTAGTCTTAAAAAAATAAACCCACACTCCGTTGGCATTTGAGACAGATTTTTGAACACTGTTAATGATATACGGTTATATATCCACATTACCATATTTAGCCATGCTTCATTTTCCTTGAATAAACAATATGTACAGAATAAAAACACTCCATGTCGTGCTGCTACAGGAAAATACGAGGCAGTGTGATGAAGTTCATTATTTTTCTACAATGTAACACAACGACCTGGAGATTTTTATTCACTTTATTCCACAACAATTCACCAGCAGTTACGATTTTTTGTTTATTTCAGAAACTTTATACTTTTAAACATTTATAATTACATATAATATCTGAAGCTGAGCCTGTTCTCACTTACATTACAAGCACAATCCTGTGAATTTATCAGACATATGCAGTTTTTTTGTTTTCTGTTCTATTGCACTGTTCTGAGATTTCTAATCCTAAACTAATCTGTGAGTTTGGAGATAAAAATTGTGTGTGTGTGTGTGTGTGTGTGTGTGTAAGCCTTGATTCACATGATCACTCGACAGTTCTGAAGGGTTTGGTCTGAAATGTTGTTACCTCAGAGAAAGTCGTCTCGTTCCTCCTCTTTATACTCCACTCTATAGTGATTGACATGTGACGTCTCCAAATAGGATTCCTCTGCAGTGTCATGGCCCCGCCCACACAGTCACCTTCCTCAACTCCCATTGGTCCGTCTAGCATGAACAGAGTCTGTTTCCAGTGAGTCGACCTACAGGGCGGATTAGAAACGTGTGGATTTAAAAGTGAAATCTTCCATGTTTCATTTTTCATGCCACAAAAGTAAAAAAGTATCTCTGTTATACACAGAAATATATATTACCAATAATAATAATGATAATAATGATAATATTATGCAGAACTATAAATAGACAAAAAGTGTATTATAAATAAAATACATTATTTTTTTTTATTTTTACATCATTTGTTTTGTTTATCATCAGCTCAGTATTGTAAACCTATTAATAAAAAGCTCTATAATTATCTCATTTTTTTTTTAAGTTCGCCATTAATTAAAACCATTAGCATTGACCATTAGTTAAGTCCCAATGCTAGGATCATATTAGCATGATTTTGATCTGTATTTATAAGCACAGACTTAATACTATTTTGAGCTGCAATGTGGAGGGCGGGCGGGGGGGGGGGGGGATGGAGGGCAGACATACTCAGCGTGTGGTCCAGTGTTGAGCTCCAGCGATGATCCTCCCTCGTCTAAACTGCGGAAGAATGTGCTGAACCAGGCAGTGAAGCCATGAAGAGTTCCAGATCTTTCTATGGTGAATCGGAACTCTCCTCTCAGCTTCTACACACACACACACACACACACACACACACACACACACACACACACACACAGTGAGCTCTGTAATCTAACACCTACACCAGTCCAGTCCTGAATGTATTATTCTCAGTACTGCAGACGAAATATAGATATGTTTTATCTGCATAAAAATGTGAAACTTCTAGAAACTTCTGCAAATGATTACATTTGTATTAACATCTACAACACTTATCATCTCACATTACATCTAAACACTTATCAGTGTTTAATTCCAACCTCGACATAAACATGCAGTGTATTTAAAGACAATATTATGACCACACATGATGACAAAAACAACTATCATGATACGGAACTCGTATCTGTGAACCAGGTACATACAACTGGTGTGTAAAAAAATTCCTATTATTCCTATCATGAGCTAATATTCATAGGTTACTAACTTCATTCACTAAGATTCATTGGTGACTCTTAATTAAGACACACAGGAGGACTGAATAGTTTACTTTGTCAACACAGACTGAAGATGTTTAGATGTTTTTACTTGTTAATTTTCTTTCTCCTGATCATGAGCTCCCGCTCTCACCTCCAGATCAGACACGCTCAGTGTGAGCATGTCCAGACTGATGACATCACACGGAGTGGAGAGACAGTCGTCAGGGTCGAGATGATGGCTGAACTTTGGCTTGGAGAAAAACTCCTCCTGAGCAACAGGCCTGAGACACACACACAAACACACACACACAGACACACACACACAGACACACACACACAGACACACAGACACACACAATAATCAGATATAAAACACACTCCACACATAATATTGATTTTATTGACAATTGAAAATACCCTTTAACCTTGTTTTTCACACCAAAATCAGAGTTTACATAATACAAATATTATATTATAAGATTCTGTATCTAAATGTCTAAGTGATCATTTTGAAAATTCTTCACTGCATCAAAGAAACTAGAAATAATAAACTGTTATGTATTGGCTAATTTGTTTGCTATTTTCTGCTAAGAGTAAAAAATACAGCTGAAGATGACGTGGTGAATTTAGTCTGCATCTTTAATCTATTTTACTTTAACAGCAGAGTATTCATACTGTAAAGTCTATGCTTTAAACAGGGATTTGTAATACTGTGAAAAACAAGAGACTCTTTCCATGTGTTGGGAAAGTGTTTGTGAAGTTTTACTCAGATTCAAAGGGGCTGCTCCTGCCCTAGTATCCTTAAAAGATTGATCTATCCAGCAGCATGGTTACATAAAGGTTACTTGGAAATCATTTGTCTCATCTTACACTAGTTCATTTTTATCTTGAGAGAGTTCTCACCCCCAAAACCACTGAAACCAATTAGACCCGAGTTCCCACCCTCCAAACCTACTGTCACTAATTATATCAGAGCTCCTACCCCCAGAAATACTTTAACCAATTAGAACAGAGTTCCTTCCCCTAAAACTAGTGTAACCAATTAGACCTCAGTTCCCGCCCCCAAAAGTTGCTGAAACCCAAATGAGGATGGTTTCCCTTTTGAGTCTGGTTCCTCTCAAGGTACCTCTCATACCATCTAAGGGAGTTTTTCCTTGCCACAGTCGCCTCAGTCACCTCAGGCTTGCTCACTAGTGATGATTTTGTCGAACATCTAGGACTTTTTACACTATGTTTTTTTGTTTCTTATGTTCTGTAAAACTGCTTTGAGACAATGTTCATTGTTAAAAGCGCTATACAAATAAAATTGAACTGAAACCAATTAGACTACAGTTCCCACCCTCCAAATCTACTATAACCAGTTACCTCAGAGCTCCCGCCCTCCAAAACCACTATAACCAATTAGAACTTAGTTCCTGCCCACCAGGGTTACTGTAACTAATCCAAAAATTTTATGGACCTATTTGTGTAGGATTTATGTTTGTGTGTTAGCTGCTGGACTTTATCACTTTATGGACTTTATGTGTCTAATGTGTTTACGACATTAAAAAGAATTTATTTAGAAGATTTCTGTGTTGTTATCATCACTTCATGCTGTTTCTCTCAGGTTCTCATGTTTGTAATGAATGTAATGAGTATAATGTGTGATATAAAACAGGAACATCGTCACATGATTAATATCCAGTGTGTGTTTTTAGAGTGTACTGTGTCAGGACGGTCAAACACAGAGTGACTGGCATTTCCTTACTGCAGACAGCTGAAGTCCAGGCCGTAGATATTTTCCCAGAATTCCATTTTCTGGCTGTAGTCGGCATGGGCCTGACAGGGAACGAGGCACAGTGAGGCGGATGAAGGCCACATCATACCTCCATCCTTCAGCCAGCGATCCCGCACACGGAGCACAGACTCCACCATGAACTCAAACTGTAGCGCAAACAACCAAATGAGCTTGAGCTTAACTCTCTCTCTCTCTTTCTCTCCCACTCACCCACCCTGTCTAACTATCTCTTTCTCTCTCTTTCTCTCCCACTCACCCACCCTGTCTAACTATCTCTTTCTCTCTCTCTCTCTCATTCACCCTGTCTAACTATTTCTCTGTCCCACTTACTCACCCTGCCACTATCTCTCTCTCACTCACTCTCTCTGTCTAACTCTTTCTCTTTCTCTCCCTCTCTCGCTCTCTCTCCCCCACCCACCCACCCACACACACACACACACACACACACACACACCCACCCACCCACCCACACACACACACACACACACACACACACACACACACACACACACACACTCTCTCTCTCTCTCGGTTTATACCAGTAGGCAGTTCCCCATCCACTCTGAGACGATGACATCCACCTTGGACGGAAGCATCAGATCTTCAGCTCTGGAGTGAAATACGCTCACGACGCCATCACACCCGTTCAGTTTCACCAGTTTCTCAGTGTGTTCAGCCACCGAGCTCGCTTCCACCGCATACACCTGCAGAAAGAGGTGGAATAAAACACGAATGAAGTGGCTTCAGCACACAAATGAATAAACTTGACCTAAGTGAATGGTGTATAATCAAGTTTAGATCTGATGTGACACTGTAGTGCTTTTACTTTATATTACACTGAGCATGCTACAGAACACAACATGATTACATCACTGCTGATTCTTTCTGGATTCTGATTGGTCAGGTGTCATTTTCTAACACTGTGCAGGTTTAAATTAACATGCTCATTATACAAGCTACATACAGATAGAAAATGCATTATTATTTAATAAATTGCTGTGATATAAGAGGAATGAAACGCTGTGTTATTCACTTCTTAATCTTTACAGATGCATTAATCACACCTCTTTTCTGATTAAGGCCATAACAGCACATCTTAAAGATCGGGAATCACTTATAGATCCGGGATTAATAGTCTCCTACACACATTTACATCATCACTTAGTCAGGGTTTTGGTGTTTATTAAAGCCAGTAATGTCAGTAATTAATAATATATAAACTAAAGAGTTGTATTAAAGGCAGAGGTTTAATCCTGCTGTGTGTGTTTGTGTGTTTTCTGTATTTACAGCTGCAGGCTGTGCTAAACGGGCACAGAAGATGCTGATGATTCCAGTACCGCATCCCAGATCCATCACCACTTTCCCCTTCAGGGCGGTGCTGTTGCTCACGATCACCTGTCTGTAGGTTTCGGTACGCGGACGGTCCGAGAGCATCTCCAGGTGAAGTTTCTGAGAGACGAACATGACAGGATGGGATTTTTAGTAGTGTGATCAAATCACAAAAGGTATGTTGAGAATAACTTTTTTTATTATTTTAACATTTTTATTCTTTTGCATTTCTTCTTGCAAACAGACATCACTGCAAATGTTCCAGCAGTTAACAGGCTCATCTAGGAAAAAAATATCTGTTGCTTGTCTAATTTACGTTTTTTTTATTAAGAAATATAAGCAGTTTGATATTTATAATTATAATTTATAATAAAATATAATAAAGATTAGTGCTAATAATGCATCATGTAGCTATAATCTCTCTCTCAGCTTCAGCATTGTTCACTTGTGTATCAAAGGAGATATACATAGATCAGGCATAACATTATGACCACCTGCCTAATATTGTGTTGGTCCCCCTGACGGCCCTGACCCGTCCTGCACTGTGTATTCTGACACCTTTCTATCAGAACCAGCATTAACTTCGTCACAAGAGCTGCAGTTTTGGAGATCACAATCACAATTTGGTCATTTTGGTCAAACTCACTCAAATCCTTACGCTTGTTCATTTTTCCTCTTCTAACATCAACTTTGAGGAGAAAATGTTCACTTGCTGCCTAATATATCCCACCCACTAACAGGGGCCATGATGAGGAGATACTCAGTCTTATTCACTTCACCTCTCACTGGTCATAATGTTATGTGTTTTCGGTGTATATACACTATATTGCCAAAAGTATTTGCTCACCTGCCTTGACTCGCATATGAACTTAAGTGACATCCCATTCCTAATCCATAGGGTTCAATATGACGTCGGTCCACCCTTTGCAGCTATAACAGCTTCAACTCTTCTGGGAAGGCTGTCCACAAGGTTTAGGAGTGTGTTTATGGGAATTTTTGACCATTCTTCCAGAAGTGCATTTGTGAGGTCACACACTGATGTTGGACGAGAAGGTCTGGCTCTCAGTCTCCGCTCTAATTCATCCCAAAGGTGTTCTATCGGGTTGAGGTCAGGACTCTGTGCAGGCCAGTCAAGTTCCTCCACACCAGACTCTGTCATCCATGTCTTTATGGACCTTTGTGCTTTGGTCACTGGTGCACAGTCATGTTGGAAGAGGAAGGGGCCAGCTCCAAACTGTTCCCACAAAGTTGGGAGCATGGAATTGTCCAAAATGTCTTGGTATGCTGAAGCATTCAGAGTTCCTTTCACTGGAACTAAGGGGCCAAGCCCAGCTCCTGAAAAACAACCCCACACCATAATCCCCCCTCCACCAAACTTTACACTTGGCACAATGCAGTCAGACAAGTACCGTTCTCCTGGCAACCGCCAAACCCAGACTC